>NW_010564312.1:0-26734 GCF_000687285.1 Phaethon lepturus | reverse complement strand
GTGATTCTGTGGTTCTGTGATTCTGTGAAATCTGGGGTTTATTGCCAAGATATTGAGGTATTACAGCTATGTGCTGTTCTTATTTGTGCATAAATTAATAGTAATCTTTTAATGATGTACTGTTATAGGAAACCAGATTTCTGAATGCCACTAAGTGACTGTACCTCTCTACTTAACCTTTAAAAAATCTGAGTTTTGTTTTCTTGGGTTTTTGTTGTTTTGTTTTTGGTTTGAGAGGGGGGGTTGTTTGTCTGTTTGTTTTTTCTCTTTTTTCATTACAGTGAGAAGTTAACATAGTTACTTTTGGTATGCAAAAAGATCTAGAAAGATCTGGAAAATAAAAAATAAGTGTTGTTATGCACAAAAAGCCTGAATGGAAAATAATTTTTTAGTGTACTTTTTTCTAGATGAAATACTAAAAGTTTTTCTTCTGAGCTTATCTTAAGTGAAAATAGTAGAAGAATCTTTTGGTTGATTACGTGTTGTATGTTTTCAATGGTTTTTCTTTTACCCCTTTCCCTGTGCTACTAAAATGAACAAATAAACAAAAACCCCTGTAAGGATCCAGGTTTTTTAAAAATCTGAAGTCTTTTATACAATCTAAATCAAGAGGTATAATTCTCTAAAATATTGTGTGTGGTTACTTTTTATTGCAGCCTTTCAACAAAAAACAGAGCTGTACTATCTAAAATGTAAAACTGGTGCTACTGGCAGTTTTAAGCAGAGATGCTAGTCAGAAGAAATACAGCCAGTTAAATTTTTCTGCCATTTGGACAGGAATAAAAATGAGATTTTATGCTGGTGACTCATAAATTACACTTTCCAAAGGAGTAATGTAAGGCAAGATCTTGTCATATACTGCAAATATCTTTCCAAGTTTACCCTAATTGGTTTTAAGAAATTCTTTGGAAAGTGGAAGCCCCAATGACGTGAAAACTCTTGGAAGGGAGTTGTCTGTTTTTGTGATAAAAATTGAATAAAAATGATAGTGTTTTATCATTGTAGAAATCTTAGCTTATTTCTCCTTGCCTATTTGCTTCCAAAATGAAGAGAAATAGATACAATAATGCCTTTGGCAAAGGATGTGGGACTTCTGCAACACTTCTTCCTCTGAGAGAGAGTTACTAAGAGTGAGAGGAAGGTAAGTGTAAGGGGGAAAAGGAGCAGATATTTTGTGCCATTCTTGAGTCACACATAAGGCATGGACTGCTAAGCATCTTGGGACTGTGATTTTAGTAGTGAAAAGGGAAAACAATGTGCATTCCTCGCAAAGGGAACTGATATGCATCACTGCCCTACTTGGGACATTATTGCTCATAGTGTAGTCTTTGAAGTGAGGTAAGGAGAGAGAGTGTACCCCTATCCTTTTTTTATCTGCTAATTTTGAACAGACAGGAAGCAAGGGGTAAGATTAGGGGATGCCTCTGGCACAACTGTTGTGTTCTATCCTTCCTTCTGTAGCTATGTTTCAGTGTAGAGAGCCTCAGGCTAACCATTGTACAAATTTCAACCTACAAGAGTAAGTTTAGAATAGTGAGCATTGAAATCTTTCATCTGATTGTAGTCATCTACATCTTGAGGATATGAATTCTGAGATGACTTCCAGTTACTTGCCTGCTTTCCTAAGTATCAGCATGATCCTTCTCAATTTCTGTGAGAAGTTCTAGTAACAAAAAACCCCAAGACTTGTAATACTTCCAGACAAGGACATAAGTTTTCACTGGTTTCCTATGCAGAGGTAATTTCCATCCTTTTTGCATGCCCTTTGGGTCTTTTTTATTATTTTACCTCAGTGTTTTAATTTTAAACTTCAAAGATATGGGACTGGCAGCCATATAAAAAACAATTATACTCCAACTGAAAGCCATGTTTACCCTCCTATGCCCTCCCATTTCTGTTGTTGATCTACTCAAGAAGTGGTGTTCAGATGTTTTCTTCCCTCTCCCCTAATTTCCAAACTAATTTGTGGCCACCTGGTATTAGTAAACCTTATTTAGAACATCAACATCATGCAGGTCAACAAAGTTTTTGCCAACTGTTTTTGACCTTTAAAGAAGAGCTTATGTCAATGTGTCTCTTTGCAGTTATCCAACAGACCATTGCATTATTTTAAGGTATGTTCCTATCCTATTATCTTTAAATGATCTATAGAATAAAATTGTTATTAATTAAGACTTTAAGAATCTTGTATGAGCCCTATTCAAACTTCTTGATTTTAGTCATTCCATAAAATTATGCTGATGTGAGAAAGATTGTTAATCAATTCTGTTTTCTAACACTGGCAAGTAAGGAGTTGGAGTGAAAAGTATAGTAACTGCAAGAGTTTAGTGTCCCTTTCTTTTTTTATAACTACGTAGCTTCCAGTAGTCAGTATCTCCTGAGTTTCATCCCTGTATTTATTGCCAGGAGACCTAGAAATTTATGTAAGAATCATTGTTGCATACCACCTGGTAGTTGGCCATATTCAAGACAGAATTTCAGACTAGTTATTTCAGTCAGTGTGGTGTTTTTGCTTGACTTAGGTAGGTTATGAAACACACAACTTACCAACGCTGGGTGGTATGAGGTTTAATAAGGCCAAGTGCAGGGTCCTGCACTTTGGCCACAACAACCCCATGCAACGCTACAGGCTTGGAGAGGAGTGGCTGGAGAGCTGCCCAGTGGAAAGGGACCTGGGGGGGGAGGAATAATTAGAGGAGCCTTTATAAAGGGAAGGTTTGCCTGAGCTCTCTACAAACAACTCCTCTTGAGTTTTGGTGACCAGTTGTCTGATAATCTTTTGATGTTACTTGCACTGATTCACATCTCCACCTCTTTAGCAATGATAATTAACAAAACTTAAAATACAGAGAGCCTGGTCCTGGAATGATTGGTGGGAATGACCAACATAAAATAGTGTCATTATATCTACACGTGGAAAGGAAGGAAATTACAGATGACTAGCTAAGACAACCTTAAACTTAAATTTTAAACTGTAAATTTTAAATTTATAAGGCACATAACATATAGAGGGGCCATGACTTGTGATTTGTTTAAAATGCCATGGAGATGTTAGACTTCAGTGATGCAGAAATATCTGTAGTAGAGATTTTATAAATAGAGGTGCCCTTTGGATGGATTGCAGTGTTGCTTATCTATGTGCTTGCTGGCTTCTCCGAAGTATGTTAGAGAGCTCAGGCAAACCTTCCCTTTATAAAGGCTCCTCTAATTATTCTCCCTTGTATTCCCATTATACTTTATCTTTTTACAACTGGTTGGAAATCTCATATTGCAGAGAAACTCAATCCTCTTTTTCATTTGCTAACTATTTGCATAACTGAATTGACTTATTTTTCTTCATAGATAGCTCATGTTGTAGCCTTGTCTACATTAGGAAAATGGGTCATATTTTGAAAAAGTTAAATTATTAATGGTTCAAATAGCATGAAAAGCAGAAGGAAAAATGATAATGAAATCTTGATATGTTTCAATACCAGGGGAAACTAAAGCAAACTGAGTTTAAAGGCATAATATTGCTGGACTCAAAATCATTAAAAAACCATGAGTAGAAATGAAAAAAATAATTTCAAAAGTCAGGAGATGAAGAAAAAATATTTCAACTGAGAGAAAATTCTGTAAAATAGTAATGTAGAAAAAATGCTAATAATTTGAGCATTTGATTTGTGCATATCTCTCTCTTTAAATACATAGTAGCAGAGCAGCAAAAAAACCCAGATTTGTGGCTTCTTCTGAAGAATGTATTATGTGAGGAGTTCAAGAAGCAGTAGGCAAAACACACCAAAAGCAGTGGAAAAGATCTGAATTCATCAGTCTCTAAAGCAAGCTCCATTGCTGCATGGGTATAACACTTGGACAGGGTTAGGTGCATGCCATGCTGCTGGATCTGGCTGCTCAGACGTGAGCAGCCACTGCTTCATGGAAGAGTTGGCTGAGGAAACTGCAAGAGGAGAAACAGCTTCACATGGCGTTTTCCTCTTAAAGGGAGTCACGCAGTGAGAGCAGCATCAAGTATTTAAGAATAACTGCCTTTATGAAAACAGCAATTTTTTTTTTTTTTAAAAAAGCTTGTTAAAATGAAAAATATGGGGGCAACAAAAAGACACCACTCATCACCGATCTCCATCTAGATGTTGAGCAATTGACCACTGCCCTCTGGATACAACTATCCAAACAATTCCTCATCTACCCAAGAGTCCACCCACCGAATCCGTATCTCTCCAGTTTAGAGAGAAGGGTGTTGTGGGGGACAGTGTCAAAGGTCAAGAACCATTATAATCAGTGTAATGAGGTTGTATACTTAATTCCCACATTTCATTACTATTTACTGTTCAGTTAACACACATACATTCTCAGTCAATTTCAATGCATGAATGAAAGAACGTTGAATCTACCTCTTAATGTGGATCTGTGTTATTACTGTAGCTGTAACTAATAGCCAGGTCCATTCAGCTCTTGAGTAAATACCAAGAAATCACTTAACTCCCAGAAGATCAGACCAGTATCTGTCTCCCCAAGAACCCATTACGTGTCATGGAGCCCGGCTTCCCTGGAGGTGGCTGAACACCTGCCTGCCTGTGGGCAGCAGTGAATGAATTCCTTGTTTTGCTTTGCTTGTGTCTGCAGCTTTTGCTTTACCTGTTAAACCATCTTTATCTCAAACCATGATTTTTCTCACTTTTAATCTTCCAATTCTCTCCCCCGTACCACCATGGGGGGATGAGCGAGCTGCTGCATGAGGCTTAGTTGCTGGCTGGGGTTAAACCACGACACATAGTCATGTAAATGTGGTATGTGGACGGACATGATATTTTCTTACTGAATTTTCTTGAAGTAAATTCTATTTAATGATTTAAGTATTCTTTGTGTAGTCATGAGTTCAACTGTTGCTTTAACGAATGTTTTTCCAATACAGTGTTAGATATATATACTGTTACAACAGTGTGCACTATGAACAACTAAATTTAAAAATACAAATCCAGTTTTATGCTGCTCTGCAGCAGTATTCATGAACAAATTTCAGTCTTTCAAGCTGAAATGTTACAAAACCAATATTGCACAATACAAGCACATTGTAAATATCTGATAAAGGTGTTGTGTTTTATAACTTTGAAAAAATAAGTCATTTGAAAATTAAATATTTGGACAGGGACTTAGGTATCAGTATTTCCCTGGGAGTAAATGGCTATTTTTCCTATGGTGGAATAAAGCCTAAACCAATTTTTTGAGTATCTCTTCCCTCTCGTCATTTTTATTCCTTGTAGGTTTTGTGAGATTAGAGTGGTTGGGAACGAAATGTTTCTTTTGAATTATTTTTTAGTGTATTTATGTGTTTCAGGTTTTGTGATATCATTAATAGGTATTAACTGTGGAATACTCTCTTATGTTTATTGGGACCTATACTCCCAATAAACACATATATATTTATATATAGCTATATATATAAAAAAAATATAAATAATACATATATACTCCCTATATATACTGTACTTGTTCCTATAAGATGTTCATAGCATTTCAGACTATTTTCCTACATATTCAAATGTATTCCTATGATAATTATTCATAGTACTACACATTCAAAGAATTTGGATTTCAATTTTCACATATGCCTTGAAATTTTTAATAATTAAACTGGTAAATGCTTAGACTGCTGATTATGGAAAGTTATGATTTTAAAAGGCTTCTGCATGACAGTGCTATTAGATGGAACTGGATGTAACTTCTTAGGAACAGCAGTGCTTTTAAAATAAAATATTCACTGACTCAGTGTCTTGGGAATACTTCTCAGGTGCAGGATGCGATCTGAGTGAGCTACTAGTAATTTGAGATCAGTGAACAACTCCACAGGAAACACAAAAAGAAATCTGCAATAGTCTTTCTGTGTTTCGGGACTTTGATTTTGATCTCAACCTTTTGTGACAACTCATTGGCCAGTTGCAGTTGTGACATTGTGCTGAATTCGTCACCTTTTACAGCTTAAGATCAGTGGAGTAACAGGCTGCTCTGCCTGGGCTTCAGCAGCCAGTCTCTATCACTATTAGAAATAGGCACCTACCACAGAAGTCTGATTTCAGTCTATTCCTGCGATGCACAAGATTTTGGAATGTTAGACTGCTAGTTTCTAAATAGAAATGTTGGTGACAGTGTTCACATGCATGTGATAAGGCATTTAGAAGAAAAATCAGGTGGTACCTGTTGCATCTATGCAGGTAAACTCAATAATCTTTTTTAAAGCAAAAGGGGGTAGAAATGATACGCTACCGTCCAGATTAAATAGTTGTTGGCTTTTTTTCCCTCGTCCTTGGTTGAGTAGGGGGTATCTCTACCTTTCCCGTTTTCCAGCTCTATGTGCTTTGATTTCCTGCAGACTGCAAAGCTTACTCCTTAAATTGGAAATTGTTATATATTTCTTTCAGTAAATTTCTCTGAAAAATTGTAAAATTAACACTTCTAAGTGGCACCTACAAGGGACAAAACCAAACCATTAAAAAACTTTGTCAGGAAAGGATAAAATATAACTTCTTTTAAAGAGTTGATAGAAGTTTTTGTGAGGTTTTTGTGTATGTGTATAAACGTGGACTATTTGGAGGAAACAAATAGAATGCGCCTGGAGAAAATAGGCGGTGTGGGATATGCAACATTAATAATTATCCAAGACCACTTTGCAATGACTGCTTTCGGATAATTCACTGCAAAAACTGCATCGACAGTGCTGTGAGCTCGTGCATGAAATACTAATAGCTTTGTAGTTCCGGTAAGGATAAATTCCCATATGTGAAAATGATCGGTGAAGGAAGAATTATTTTGCATCACTGAAAGAAAGTTAACATACTGAACTGAACGTAACATTTCAAAAGCATCTGTCTCAGCTTCAGTTTACAAGGTCTAGCTCTGGTAGTCAAAGGTATGACAAGTCTCAACTTGCTTTATAAACTTACTGTTGGATACCTGCCCTGCACTTCTTTGTTCTCTTTGCGGTACCTGATAAAAAAATCATCACTTTTGCTGAAAGTATTTTTGGTTCAGGGAATCATTGAATCACCGACCTAGTGATCTCTCAGAACTTTGGAGGAGTTCTTAATTGTCCCTAATTTGTAACATTTAGGAACTAGAAGAGATTCAAACATCCTGGTAAAGAAATAGGCCAAGTCTTAACAGGTATTACCTATTGACTTGTAGAGATAATTGATGAAAATCAGTCCCACAATTCATATCTCAGCACTAGTTGGACACCTGGAGGACTAGTTGTGTGAGTTCATCATTAGGAAGTTATAATGACAACATATTGTCATTATATTGTTTTCCCACCCAGTTAATTGCATCAGAACCCACCTTATCATCACTGTATTGGAGAGAGTCTAGAAAAAACATCAGGTTAGAAGGTTTCCGCTGTCTAAGGATCCTCAGGCATGTGCGCACAGGCTATTCAATTGGGTCTGATGGAACTTGGTAACTCTGAGTGTCTTGTCCATACTCTAAAAAAGTTTAAAAGTAGAAAATATAAAATTGTTTGTAGTTAAATATTTGTTATTGGAGGACCAAGAGCAAGAAATTTTTAAGGACACTGAGGTATCAATGACTACAAACCAGAAAAAGTAAACCTTCTCAGGAAAGGCCTCACTGCATAAATTTCTGAGACTTCCTCATCCTTAAGTATATATGCTAAGCTTTCCAGACCTTTCAAAATGTGGTCCCTCTTTTTCCAATGTTAAGGCAACTGTAACCATTCAAAACAGCATTCATGTTATTTTTTTATAAGGAATAGAGAAGCAACTTTTTTTCTGATCGGACTTTCCTATTTTTAGTGTTCACCTGTGTGGTCTTATTAAGCTTACAAAATCTCTTATTGAAAAAAAAAGAAATAATGTGCGTGCTGACAGAACTTTGGTCTGCAGTTTTCCAAGACATTGTCTTTTACTGGTTCCACTGAGATATCTCGACTAGTGCTAATTTCTGGTTCTTCCCAATAGCTCTGTTTTGCAGTATTTAGATGCAAGCACTTATCTTCTCCTTTGAAGAAGCTGTGTCTTTTCTGTGGGTCTACCTTACTTAATAATAACACGAAGTAACACGGAGCATCTTCATTTAAAAGAATTGCCTGCTCCTATATTATGTCATTGTATATATGTATGTTGCCTTGTAGCTAAGTTCTAACTCATGTATCAAAGCTACTCCTGTCCTATGGTTTCTTGTTTAGAATTTTTCACACAATGTTTATTAAAGTAGGATAGCTATACTCATTAAAAGTGGTATTTGCATAGTCTTACTTTAACAGGAAACAAAACAAATTTTAGTGTTTCAAATAATGTTTTAAGAATCCTTTCCTATAATTCAGTAGGTCCCCAAAAGGATCCAGGTTTGTTCCTTCTCCCTTGCAGAATATTACTTTGTCACTCTTATTGTTTCTCTCCACAGACCTACTTGGCTGCAGATATGTTCTATTTTCTACAAAACATTCAAATTTGGAGTAGTTCTGAGTTGTTTCATTATCTGTAATTACTATAATATATGTCCTCTGTCATTTTTCCTCTATCCTCCATATTTATGTTTACTACTAATAGTATTTCTATAAAAGCAGAATAATAATCAATAGCCATTCTGCAACTTTTTCTTACACAGTTTTGTATTAATTTTAGGCTATTGATTTAGAGTTTCTTTGAACATCTTCAGAGTTATAACACAAAACTGTAGTCATTGTTGTTCTACTACTGCTTTATTTTTGAATAGTGCCAACATTATTTCATATTTTATTTCTGAAATTTGCCTACTTGCACAGGAAAAGACAAGTTATTGCTTGTTTATTTTTTTTATTTCTTGCCACTTATTTTCTGTCTTCATAGACTCCTACTTGACAGTAAAATATTTTTTAATAAAATTTGTGTCAAACTAGATATGTAACTAATTATTCTTGTTACAGGTTATTAAATAATAAATGTATTTTTCTTCAGCAACTATGGAATTACCTTGTTTTCCATTTACATCTTTCTCATTCTGGCTGTTATTAAACACTGTGTATGATAAGGTCATAGCCGTGTTCAGTATGATTAGATTTTTATTTTCATGCCCTATATTGTATGTTCAGATGTCACATTAACTTGCAGTTCAAAAGAAATAAGGGTTTCTGTTACATTCAGAGTAGTATAATAGTTAGAATTAACATAGTTAACAGAAGTTGTTCCCTGGAAAGTTCTCACAAAGTGTTTTAACCTGTGGATGGTTTCTATAGCCTCTTTCCTTACACCTTTAGATAATCTTTCTTAAAAAACAAGGAAACACACACACACAAAAAAAAAAGAAACAAAAAAACCCCCAAGCAAACAGCTTTTGTCAAAAACCTAGTACTTCATAGGTCTCTTTCCTTGAAACTAATTCTGACAGCATTGTTCAGGCTTCTCCCTGGTTTAAATCTTACCTTGCCTCTCTGTTTCTGTGGTTTTGTGAGGAGTTAGCTGGTAAGCCCTTTTTCCCCCTCCTTTTGTGTGGTAACTACTCATTCCAATGCGATGGATGGAGGAATCAGGGTGCCTTAAAAGGGGAATGTGTGAGTTGAAGTCCTTCATTTGAGGGGTCAGCTGTTTCAGTGAGAACAATGTTCTACATCTTACACCGGCTGTTGAAATCCCATCTCTTGGTCTTTCAGCTACAACGTTAATTACTGTCATTTGCCACTCTAGCCAGGAATACTGTGGACTTCACTGTTGCTAGCCTTCTGCTTCTGCAATCTGTATCATTTGTCAGGGTATACAATCTGCAGGAGACCTGTCTTTACATCATGCTTCCATGTTATATAAAAAGCTGCTGACATCTTTATTGTCATCGTTGTTATGCAGCAGTTATAGAAATCTGAAAGGGAAGCACATCTACAATTTCCTAGTAAACTGTAACTTTTTGCTTCTGAGACCTTGAGGGGGAGAGGAGCAGGACAGGAAACAACCATTTTGCTTCATTTTTTTAAAGGATGTTTATATATCTATCAGATATTTACTAGTGTATATATTGGGTCTGTTTCTCTGCCTTCTAAGTGAATACACATGAAAACATATATCCTTTGCACTAGCCTGTTCAGATGTGTTTTTCTCCACTTATTTTTTGTGATGCAGATTATCCTCCCCCAAGTACGTTCCAGGCAAATCTTTCTCTTGGGCTTCTGGTGTTTCTTGTTCAACATATTCAAATTCAAAACTCTGCATAAGAATTTTGTATTTTTCTTGGACCAGAGAGCAACTTTTTCCCATCAGAAATATATATGCCATTTCTGGGTTTTCACTTGTCTCTCTATAGCCTGTCATTCCTGTCCTACTGAAACAACTAATACTCACTTTAAATTTAATTAATTGCTTGCTATTGTAGCATTGGGACTGTAGGGTTTTTTATTTATAGCTCCTCTACCTACCACAGTACTACCTAACTTAAATTTTATAACTATCTTTTTACTTTATGAAATGCCACCTATTACTACTCCTAACAAGAGAAAACAATTAATCTTTGAAAAATATATAAATCAGTTTGGGACAAGGTTGGAAAATATCTGGGAATAATTCTAAGAATGTGATTGTTCCTGTCTTCAATTCTACATTAAAGTAGGCAGTAATGCATACAATTAAATTAAGGGAGACTGGAAAGTTTAAGAAGAACTACAAATATAAGTAGATAAGTCAGGAATTGGTTGGAGGAGTTACTTGTCTTCAACTGGGTATCAAAAGAGATTTAATGTGTAGAAGTATAATAAGGGAAAAGATATGGCTGAGTAAGGACACTCCATCACTGGAAAAAAGTACTGACAAACTATGTGGTTACACTTACAAGTAATGTATTTCAAACAGTGCAGTCTGTTTCTCCCCATCTCGGAGGTAAGACATAAATTAGATATATCTAAACCAAACATAAAGAATGCATACTTAGGAAATATACACACAAGACTTTAAACCTACTCCTGTAAATTCTATCTATCTTCTATCTTGTCTTGTATTCTTCTTGTGTCTTTTTGGAAAAAAAAAACCCAACAAAACAAACACATATCAGTAGATCTTTAAGGTCTCATTATGGAGACTTACTGTCCCTTTAGGCCATTGTTGGAGCTACTGGGTTAGTTTGGCCTGATCTGCTGAAGGTCCTATCCTGGTGCTGCCTCAGAGTGGGGGGAAGTATGGAATTTCCCTTTGTTAGAAAGCAAAGCCTGAATACGACAGTCAAGGTGTTCATTTGGTGAGAACCTGAGAAAGAACGGTGCTGTAACTAGCCTGATGGCTGTGGCTCTTGTACCCTGTCATGTAGTGATAGGTGAGAATTTCATGGTTTTGCTCTATAGTAACTTATAAAAGTTATGTGTAAATTTTTGCCACGTTTGACAAAAACTTGACATTTAGAAAAGCTTGCATGGATGAATTATTAACTTTGGTTTTAAATGTTTCTGAATGGAAGTGCTAGAATAGGTGGGATGAATTTGTTTCTTTTCTATTACATTCAATAAATTTTTACTGGCATGATGAGTTTTAAGATCTGGCAAACTGGTTATAATAGGTAATTTGACCCTCCTTTGAATGGAATCTTAAAACATGTTTACAGTTATCCTCAAGGGTGACAAAAACAGCTTGCCATATAATTAATCTTAGCTCGTGTGTAGCATGTATCTTCAGTATTTTTGATTCATGTTTTAACAATTAGACCACGTCTCTATTCAGTACTCAAAACCTTCTTTGCCTCAGTTTTCACTGGCAATCTCTCTTCCAACACCTCTCAAGTGGATGGACTGCAAGATGGGGACTGGAGGAGCAAAATCCCTCCCAGTGTAAGAGAAGATCAGGTTCAAGACCACCTGAGGCATCTGAACATGCACAAGTCTCTGGGACCTGATGAGATGCATCCCAGGATCCTGAGGGAATTGGCTGATGTAGTTGCCAAGACACTCTCCGTGTTATCTGTAAAGTCCTGGCAGTCAGGTGAGGATCCTGGAGACTGGAAAAAGGGAAACTGCACCCATTTTAAAAAATGGTTGAAAGGAGGACCCCGGGAACTACTGACTCATCAGCCTCTCCTCTGTGGAAAGAAACTAAGAAGATCATGGAGCAGATCCTCCTAGAAACTATGCTAAGGCACATGGAGTACAGGGAGGTCATTCGAGACAGCCAGCATGGTTTCATCAAGGGCAAGTCTAGCCTGACCAACCTAGTGGCCTTCTATGATGGAGTGACCACATCAGTGGCCAAGGGAAGAGCTTGGCATCTATCTGGACTTCTATAAGGTCCTTGACACAGTCCCCCACAACATTCTTCTCTCTAAATTGGAGACTGTTCAGTGGATAACAAAGTGATTAGATGGACACATCCAGAGGGTGCTAGTCAATGGCTCAATGTTCAGATGGAGGTCAGTGACAGGTGGTGTCCTTCAGGGGTCTGTATTGGGACCAGTACTCTTTAATAACTTCATCAATGACATAGTGGGATTGAGTGCACCCTCAGCAACTTTGCAGGTGATGCAAAGGTGACTGGTGCAGTTGATTTGCTCGAGGGACGGGATGCCATCCAGAGGGACCTGGACAAGCTTGAGGAATGGACCTCTGTGAACCTCATGAAGTTCAACAAGGTCAAGTGCAGGGTCCTTGCACCTGGGTCTGGGTCACCTCTGGTATCAATACAGGCTGTTGGATGAAGGGATGGAGAGCAGCCCTGCAGAGAAGGACTTGGGAGTACTGGTGGGTGAAAAGCTGGACAAGAGCCGGCAATGTGCCCTCACAGCCCAGAAGGTCAACTGCCTCCTGGGCTACATCCAAAGGAGCTTGGCCAGCAGATCGAGGGAGGTGATTCTGCCCCTCTACTCCACTCTGATGAGACTCCACCTGGAGGCCTGCATCCAGCTCTGGAGCCCTCAGCACAGGAAAGGCATGGACCGGTTGGAACTGTCCAGACGAGGGCAAGGAACATGATCAGAGAGATGGAACACCTCTCCTGTGAGGACAGGCTGAGAGAGCTGGAGTTGTTCAACCTGGAGAAGAGAAGGCTCTGGGAAGACCCTCATGCAGCCTTCCAGTACTTAAAGGGGAACTATAGGAAAGATGGGGTCAGACTTTTTAGCAGGGCCTGTAGTGATAGGACAAGGGGTAATGGTTTTAAACTAAAAGAGGGCAGATTTCAACTAGATAGAAGAAAGAAATTTTTCACAGTGAGAGTGGTGAAACACTGGCACAGGTTGCCCAGAGAGGTGGTAGATGCCTCGTCTCTGGAAACACTCAAGGTCAGGTTGGATGGGGCTCTGAGCCACCTGATCTAGTTGAAGATGTCTCTACTCATTGCAGGGGGATTGGACTAGATGACCTTTAAAGGTTCCTTCCAACCCAAACCATTTTATGATTCCAGAGGCCAATTCAGCCTTTTTTTTTTTTTTTTTTTGGTGGAAATTACTCTTAGAGCAGCTTTGCTCTACAGCCCATGGAGGCCTTCACCCAGTGCCAAATGCTGTCACTCAGATATGTTATTGACTGTAGGCTGAATGCTTTGCAAGTGTGTGGTTTTTAAAAGGAAAATCAAGAAGGTAGACATTCAGTAAAAGATGTGTAACACATTTACCATTGCTGTAGGAAACATTCTGCATTTCCTGACTCTATTTTCTGCTGAAATCTGATAACCTGAGTTATCAGGACAAATTTATATAACCTTACCAAATCTCAACACATTTGATTTTGGCCTCCCTCACAGGATTTCTTGGGAAAAAAAAAATTCAACCAAGCTCTCTGTCATGTCTGTAGATAAAAAAAATCTTTTATTTTCAGAGAACCAGGTGATCACTGCATAACATTGGTTGCTGGGGCCCCACTCACCATTACAGTGTAAAGCATGTTAAATGACTCTTCCACTTCATCCTCTAAATTTTTATGTGTGTTGAACACTGTTAACAGCACTCCAAAGAAAGCATGTCAAACTAATCATGGACCTAATTCCCAGAGACTATTGAAGTCACTGAAAAGATGTTCACTTACCTCTGCAGGCGTTTAGGCTGGGCCCAGTAGTTACTTTCTTGAACCCTTAAAGGTTATGTCAGATCTTTGTAAAGAAATAATTTTCTGCTGAAGTGTCCTCAAAATATTCTGGTTTTTACTATTGACAACTGCGATATCTGTGAAATGCCAGTCATCAGGGAATGACATCCTCCGTATCAACTGGAGACAAAAAACTTTTTTCACTTCAGGAACATTTCAGGTCAACAGAAAGTCTAAATTACACAAAACCAGAGAGAAGGTAATGGTGACATTTGTGTATCACACAAAAGGTGAATAAAATACATCGGTGAACATTCCTCTTAAATGAATTTGTTGCAGTGTTTTAGTTACAATGAACCATTAATGTAAAACAGTGGGAAAAACAATCGTATGTGTTGTTGTGAATCTATGCTTTGTTATTCCCCTTATGTTACACTCTTGGGCTTATTTTATGTTCAGAAGCTGTCAATAAAGACATTACTTAAATTTCAACTCTTTAAGCTATTAGGTCACTTAATTTCTGTCCAATATATCTGAGTTAATAATGGGATGAACTCTGCATCTCTTGCTCAGGATTACTAATAATAGCTCTTACTTAAAATGATGCTGGAGTTGTTAAAGAATCTAAGATGATTGTTTGAATTATTCTGTACGTGAGCTGCTGCAAGAATGAAAGTTGCTATTTTTCAAGCATTTGTGTTCTCAAACAGATAATGAGATGGCTTCTTGAAGCTAGGGATTACAAAGCACAGAAGTGCCAGCAATCATTAACTGGAAGTGAGTATATTTTCCCCAACTGAAGAAAAAAAAAGCAGGTAATATATCTCTTATGCATCATTAAATTGACCTCTGGGGGTATATGGCACTGGTGAGTATTTTTTGAAGTGTTCTTGTTATAAGAGAAACTTGTTCTAGCATACATAGTATTGGTCCATATCTCTGTTTGCCTCTTATGTTTTCCATTTTCTATTTCTTTGTTATGGGAATATTTTGCTGCAATGTAAATTGCAGTAGAGAGGAGACAACGAAAGGAAGTTTGGTGAAGAAGAGTTCCTAACAAAATGAAGTCATTATCTTTACAAGTAACCCATGTGCAAGAACATAAAGAATCATACAAATGTTTTAAATCATGATTTTTTTTGAGGGGGAACCATTTTAAGATTATGACATGAGGATAAGGACAAGCAGTAAATTAATTCTGGAGAGAAAGTAAAGCAAAAAGGGAATGAAAGAAGTATATTTGAATTCTACAGCTAAGAACTTGATCATCTTAATTTTTTTCACTGATTTTAGGTATTTTTTAAGTTAGGGAGTTCTAGCCAGGCACCCTAGTGTAATGGTGTTATCAATATTCCCTTGTAAATATATCATGCTTATCTCATATTTGGACTGTGAGGGTGGCTGAACACTGGCATAGGATGCCCAGAGAGCTGGAGATCTCCATCATTGGAGGTATGCAAAACCTGACTGGACACGGTCCTGGGCAAACTCCTCTAGTTGACCATGCTAGACAATTGGAACTGATGATCTTACGTCTTTTCCAAACTTAATGATTCTATGCTTGAGCACTTCAGTTGGAGTAGATGATCTCAAGAGGTCCCTTCTGATCTCAACTACTCTGTAACTCTGTGACTTTAAAACAGACTAGTCTTGCCACTACTAAAGTGGTTAGGGGCTGTTGATAAGTGTGGAATGTCCACAGATTCAACTGAATGCTTGTGAATGGGTGAGCGTGCTGTACGAAGTGAAATAAGTACGTCAGATGAGCATTATGGCAGATAGAGTCTTTTTTGTCTTTTTGTCTATGGTGTCTCCCCCTGCTCCACCCTGTTCACCTGCTGCTAATTATGGGATTTGTTTGAACCTGTCATGTGGCAAAAGGGAGTTTTCCTATTTCCTACAGTGTCCAAGGTCACGTAGAACCATTTGGAGGAAAGAGGAAATGCAGACACCTTGGGAGGCCCATTCAGTCCAAGGACACTTTTGCTACCTGCCTGCCTTGCCTTGGAAGGACACAATAAGCAGGGGAGAGCATTGTTTCTAGATCTTTTGTTTTTAATCTGTCCCACCAGATTAGAGTTTTTCCCTCCAGAAAACTAATCTTGTTGTAATAGCATTTTAATGTTGTGCTGCTTTAACAGCTGGAAATCCTCCTGGTTCACCTACTTTAAGGAAAAGCTGGATACAATTTCACCTTCATAGTCTTGCTGACCGAGGTTTCCTGCACAAGCACAGTGAGTAAGGATGCCAAAAGACAGCACAGATCCTAAAACAAAGAGGATATATTTTCCTTTAATAGCTTACACTGGTGGGAGAAACTGTTACTTCTCTGTGAAACATGTTACCACGTGAAGAGGGACAATATGCTGGTGTTCTCAGCTAAGCTGGCCTTGTTAGGATTTTAATGAACAAGATCTGCCAGTGTTCAGTCTGTAAGATTAATTTAGACTAAATCATAATGCTCAAGGAACTTTGATTTGTTAAGTGATGCATAATTGACTTTTATGATGATTACTCTTAAATGGATGCATTTATGTCAATTTTCTGTCTATCTTTGAGGTTGACTGAGTTGTTGCAACATCTGGATTCTGTGATAAATTAAGGAAATTTTCGTTTGTTCTGGTTATGTCCCATTATGTCAAGGAACTCCCACATGGCATCACTTGGACATTTTTTTTCTCGTATTCCTTTATTGTCATTCATGTGTAATTTTTTCCTGTATTCCTTTCATATACCTCTGAATAGCTTATCCTTGTCAAACATAAGTCCCTAGTACTATCTGTGTGCCTTCTGACTGACGCAAAGTTTCATACAAACTGATATCAAGTGTCCTAAGCTGCTAATGGAACTTTAGCCTAGATAGAATCATAGAATAATTTGTGTGGGAAAAAACCCTTAAGATCATTAACTCCAACTGTTAACCTAGCACTGCCAAGTCCACCACTAAACCATGTCCCTAGGCACCACATCTGCATGTCTTTTAAATACCTCCAGGGATGGTGACTCAAGTACCTCCCTGGGTAGCCTGTTCCAATGCTTGATAATCCTTTGCATTAAGAAATTTTTCCTAATATCCAATTGAAACCTCCCCTGGTGCCAGGACACTGTTGGCCTTCTTGGCCACCTGGGCACACTGTCGGCTCATATTCAGCCAGCTGTTAACCAACACCCCCAGGTCCTTTTCCATCCAGCAGCTCTTCCCCAAGCCCCAACCCATAGTGTTGCATGGGGTTGTTGTGACCCGAGTGCAGGACCAGGCACTTGGTCCTATTGAATCTCATACAATTGGCCTCGTTCCATTGATCTAGCCTGTCCAAATCTTTCTGTAGAGCAGATGAACACTTCTGCCCAACTTGATCTCATCTGCAAACTTACTGAAGTGCACTCAATCCCCTCATCCAGACTGTTGACAAAGATATTAATCAGAACTGGCCCCAGTACTGAGCCCTGGGGAACACCACTCGTGATGAGCCACCAACTGGATTTAACTCCATTCACCACAATTCTTTGGGCTTGGCCATCCAGCCATTTTTTTACCCAGCAAACAGTACACCTGTCCAAACCATGAGCAGCCAGTTTCTCCAGGAGAATGAGATAAGACAGGACAATTTCATTTTGAAAATCCACTGAAGTTCCCCAAGTTCAAGTATTTGAATTTAGGAATTGAGAAGCAAGTTGCACAAGATACATGGAGAATACATAAAGTACTGTAGAAGTTTTCATATTGTTTCATATGATAAAGACATTTTTTGTTCTTTTGAATGTAACATCATCAATGTCCCTGTTCACCACCAATTAATTATGTTAATAAATTGAGGTAAAAATTAGATTTTTATCTCACTTAACCTGTGATACAGGTTATAAAAACTTACTCATGTTAGATGTTGATATTCTGTTGCCGTTCCAGCCACATCTTTAACACTTTCCAAAAATCTTGTTAACAAACTTGTTCCTGCCATGCACATCTTAGTAAGTCTCATTACATTATCCACCCTTTACATCTTCCTTTTTTTCCATATATATCTGCCTTTGCAGACCCTGAGAACACAGGATACACAACAAAAACCTTCCCATATTTTTGTTACTTAATCTATTAGGAATTATTTTCTTCTTTTTTATAAACTCCAGTTTTAGGACGTAGTGAAAATTGCAAGTCATTTTAGTTATTCCTTGGTAGGAATAAGGAGACAAATAGGTTTGGTTTTGTTTTCCTACCTGATAAAAAGGTTATGAAGAATGGCATAAAAAAATGAGTCACAAAATCACAGCAAGGCTGAGGCAGTCACCCGGTCCAAACCTCCTGCTTGAACAGGGTCACCTACAGCCAGTTGCCCAGGACCATGTTCGGATGGCTTTTGAGTATCTCCAAGGACGGAGAGTCTTCAACCTCTCTAGGCAACCTGTGCCAGTGCTCAGTTACCCTCATAGTAAAAATGTTTTTCCTGATATTCAGGTGGAACCTCCTGTGTTACAGTTTGTGTTCATTGCCTCTGGTACTGTCACTGTGCACCACTGAAAAAAAGCCTGGCTCCATCTTCTTTACTTCCTCCTGTCAGATATTTAGACATTCATAAGATCCATCCCCAGCATTCTCTTCTGTAAGCTAAACAGTCCCAGCTGTTTAAGCCTCTCCCCATAGGAAAGATGCTCCAGAACTGGACCCTAGATGTGGCTTCACCAGCGCTGAGCAGAGTGGAAGGATCACCTCCTTCGACCTGGTGGCAATACTCTTCCTGATGCAGCAAAGGATACTGTTGGCCTTTTTTGCTGTGAGGGTGAACTGCTGGCTCATGTGTCCACCAGGGCCACCAAGTCCTTTTCTGTGCATCTGCTTTCCAGCCAGTCAGTCTGCACTGTATGCTGGTGTATGGGGTTATTCTTTCCCAGGTGCAGGACTTAGCTCTTCCCCTTGCTGAACTTCATGATGTTCCTGTCAGCCCATTTCTCCAGCTTCAAGGTCCCCCTGGATGACAGCACAACCCTCTGGTGTATCAGCCACTCCTCCCAGTTTTGTATCATCTGCAAACTTGCTGAGTATATGCTCTGTCCCACCATCTAGGTCATGAATGAAGGTGTTGAACAGAATTGTACCCAGTATTGACCACTGGGCTACACCTCTAGTTTCCAGGGACTAACAAATGTGTGGTTCTTGCTGTCTGTTGTATGTTTGTAAAGTTATTCCAGGATTATGCAGCCAGTTTGTGTGTAGCAAGTAAAATGAACTGCTGGGTACTACCATGTTCAGAGGGACAAATTTTGCCTAGATCCCCTGTGCCAAGATTGTTTGTTCCAAGATGTCTCAAACAGTGTCTCTACTACCACCTTTGTAGTAACACCAATTATGTCATACCAGTCTTGGACTAATTCTTGTGCTTGAATAAGAAGATGGCTGTTATCATGAGTGGTTTCATGTTGGTCACAACAAGTTAAAGGCCGTTCCAACACATAGATTTCATGCACTGTGGAAATAGTTCACTAAAATAAGGTATATTGTCTTCTGAAGACAATATACCAATAATACAGGGAACAGATTCAGTTACTTATTAACACATTTTCTAAATTATTTCTTTATTCACCTTTCTAAGTCATGAGTTTTTAAAGTGTTAAAGATTAGTTTTATCAATTTACTGTGGTAGATTGATTTACTGCCTGTAGGAGTAAATCATTTAGGATGAACCAGGTTCTCTTTTGCCTAGTCTCTGGAAACTTTTGATTAATGAAAAATGTACTAGCTTTTAGATCTAATTTTGATAGCAGTTACCCATCACTTCTAAGTTCTTGTTATGCATATTTTTAAGTTGATATTTTGACAGCCCTTGGACAGAAATTCTCAGAGAAGACAATTGCCTGCATTTAGTATACTCCACTGGAACTCCAGTTCTCTAACATTCAAACTTGGTCCTAAGATGTTTATTTCTGTGGATGGCTAAATATCATAAAATACATACATGTGTAGCAAGAATATCTATATGCTTCATGACTAACTAGAGAAAAATAGGAATAATTTAGCAGTGTTCCTTTGATACATGTTACCATTTAGCTAGTCTGCATATATAACAAATTTGGTGAAAAACTGTACTGTCATAGTGGTACTCTGACAAAAAGTCATGTTCCTACTAAAGTGAAAACACTTTGAAAACATGTCAGTTTTGATTACATATTGTTATCAAACCACATATTTCTAATCTAAAATATACTTTTAAAATGGAATGTTTATTTGACGATTTTTGAATGTTTTTTGTTATGAGAATGATAATATCCAAAAGTTGAGAATGAATTTATTTTATTTAATCACAGTGACTGTTCACAAACTGAGAAATTTCATTTTTAAATTATATGTTAGAACAGGGTAAAACATGTAGAAATTCTTAAGCTGTTCAATTTTGTTCTCACCTACCTCTAGTAAACAAGTTTTTTTTATACTTTTGGAACTTTTTGTGCATGCTAACAATGCCTTGTGAATAGGTTTATTGCCTTAGGGAAAATGATTGAATATTGGGTTTAGTAGCTGCAATCAAATGTGTTCTCTTTTTAATTTTTTTTCCGTGTGATAATGTTGCTTAGTGTATCGACCTAGAGAGAATAAATTCAGATTTTGTGCATTGTAACATTTCCTTCCTTTTAATTCCAGCTCCCTTGAAATATGTGGAAAAATGCTGCTGCAGGAATTTCAAGTGACAAAAAAATAAGGATTTTTTTCCAAAAACTAGCAGTATGTTTATCAAACTGCAGTTTACCATTTATGCAAGTGACAAAGTACTAAAAGCTAAGCCAAGAAAATGTTTTTCTCCAGAGCTTTTTAATAAAGAAAATCTATATTCCGCCTCCCTCTCCCTCCCAAATTAGACTGTAACCATTACCTGTTACAAAATGTTGTGCCTTGTCTTAATCTCTGAGTAGAATAAATAATGTCATTCTTAATGCAGAAGTGTCTGGTACTCTGAAACAAGGTTTTGTCAAAATATATATGCCCTTGAGTAAAATCTTGGCAGTCATTCCAATAAAGATAAGCTCTTTTTTTTTATCAACCATATGTCAGGCTGGAGTATAACCTTCCATGGGGCTATGGAATTCATTCACTAAACTACATTTTACATTGAGAAGAACCCGAGGGATCAAATGGATTATGAGGTTGTAAGGGATTTTCTTTCTAGTCTAGATTAGTGCTAAAACAGACTGCTTCAGCAATGTGGAATACCTCCAAACTGAGGGTATTTGGAAATCTACTGGAAACTTGGAGAGGTGCCTATTGCTGTTGGGTTGCTTGAATTTATATTAATGGCCCAGGCTGTTGGAAGTGTACAAGCTATGTAAGACTTGTGCAGGAGTTAGATTTTTTTTTTTTTTCAATGAAAATAAACCATTTTCTTACTCTTACTTTTGCATTAGCTGCATTTGTGTTGCAATTTCTTTATTAATTCTAAGTGATATCTCTTCATTTTGATTATAAGGCAGCAATTTGTAGCCTTAACCATTGAAGTTAAGGTCACAAAAAGATGAAGAAGCTTCTGCTTATCTTGTCCTCACTGCAGCAGTGTCTCCAAAGGATTTACAAATAGAAAAAACGTGTGGTGGGTTTTTTGGGTTTTTTTTGTTTCTTTTTTTAAATTCCTATAGGAGGAAAGAGCAACTTAACTTAAATGCCTATGCTTTCAGCTTTACAAGGGAAGGTGGACCAAAAGGCAGTTCGGCATTGAACCTCTCTCATTCGCTAGGTTTAATACACATCTGTGCTCTTGGTATCTTCATGTTGAGGATAGCTTCACCATACCCTACATTTTCTATTTATCCCTTTAAAGAACGTGAGATTAATTAATTTGGGAAATAGCTTAAGTCCGACCACACATGTTTCTCCTCATTCTTTTGTTGTTGTTAAGTACTTGACTTCTCTGTAAAGGCAGTAATGTGTTCTGTTTAAATTCTATTACAAGTCCTAGATCAAGCCCTTTTCTGTAAGTGCAAAGGCTATTGTTTTCTTTTTGTAAGGGAACGAGTTCTCTTCAGCGTATACATTTTATAGGCATGAAAGCAGACAAGTAGAGCAGTGCCTGTTCGCTTTATGAATACTTTTTCAGAACAGTGGTTCCATTAAACTATTATAGTAAGGAAGAATGATTTTTTTTTTCAAATATTTTTTGTAAATTTTTTCCTCTGTAGCTCTTAAATTAATTTCCTAAATCTTAGGTAAAGTACAAAGAACTTTCCTAATCTTCAGTGTGAAGTTCTTCAGAGGTAAAGTAATAGCTTATTCACTAGAGCATTCACATGATATAAAAGCCCAACATCATGTCCTTGACCTACATAAAAATTTAGCTTAGTTTTTTTATGTGCCTGGTGGTTAGACAAGCCTTCTGCATATTTATTCTTCTATACTTTATTATGCTTGGAGACCTTGATAGGTATTTTTGAAGCTTTTACTGATGCATTTGTACATTAAAGTTCCTCTTCCCTTTTTATGTTTGTTACACTTACCACCTGGTGAGTGAATTTTGATGTACTTCTCCACTGTCCTTGGAGAAAGGTGTTGGATGTGTCTCAGCCTGGTTGTATCCAATTTAGATATGTGGCCCCTAAACAGTCAATATTAATCCAGTCAGCATGCTGAAAATCTTCCCTGCTTTATGATATAAACTGACAGATCTTCAGCCCCTCTTATTCTCATCTAGTATGAATTATCTTTTGTCAGAACATTAGAATGTGCTAAGCATCATAGAGAACAACAACAACAACAAAGTCATATAATTTTTTCCAAATGGCAAGTATTTGCCGACTCTGTGCTTTCTCTGATCTTGGAACAGTATGTTAACAAACTGATTTTTGATTGTAGTTTAATGAGAATCTTTATTTCAGTGAGTCACTTCAAAAGTCCTGGCAAAAGTCAGGAAGTTTAAGACACTGATCATTATAGCTTTATAAATCATTAAATTACGTTTTATCCAGTGGAATTACAGATTCACATGTACTGAAGATCTTTGCTCCACACTATGTTTAATAAAGTTCCTCTGTATATTTTCCTTCTCCTACAGATTTTATAATTTAGACAACTGCAAATCCTTAAGAGAATATAAAAATTACACTTACTAGACATGAGTCACCAGGAGATCAAATAATTTAAATAATTTGCTCATAACTACAAAGTGTAATGAAGACTTACTTTGAGTGCTTCTTCCTTGATTTATTATAAGTTTCTAACTACTGTGAGACCTTCCAGTGGTAATTGAAGGGCTTGGCTTTTGTAATACATGAGAATATGGATTTTTAACATTAGTATTAATCATGTCAGCAAAGGTTACAGACAGAATAGATGATGTAAAAAATAAACAGGCCAAGTGAGTTTTGGGATATAAGTCCTAGTTTAACTTAGAAGGATGTCAGAGCAAAACAGCTTTCTGTTCTATTAACAACTGTTAACAAAGTTAATCCTGACTGTGTATTTCTAGCTGCCTGTTCACCCTATGACAGCTATTTTAATGGAGTATCGGCTGTATAGTGAAGGCCTGGGACTCTAAAATCCTTCATGCGTTAGTGACCATGTAAGTTCATACCATGAAGTGAGTAAAAAATACATAATATTTAGATCAGAGTTCTTTGTGAGGATCACTTTGCCCATCTTTGAAGTAATAGATAAACTATTAATAAACTTTGATATATTCCAGTACAATAATAATAAAGATAGATGTACATGCTGTGGAAATCAGTCTTTTCTCTGTGGGTAATACTGATATACACTTAATTAAAACTTTGGAAATAAAGGTGGAAGAAAAGTTCAATGAAGAAGATGAAATGTTGACATTGAAAGCCAGAGTTGAAGGAGAAATGGAATTTAGTGACAAATAAAGTGGAGATCAAAGCACATGCAAAGCAGAAGTATTTTAACAGATATTATGAAGTATGGCACACAAAGTAAGGTGATACAGTCAAATGGTTTAGCATACCAGAGACATGCATATCTAGAAGACAATGGCTCTAAGAGGTAAGAAGCTTGCAGTCACAGGGCCAAGGGTAAATCCATACATATAAGGAAAGAACTTGAGTTAGCTATGCAGAGGACCTGAGATACTGGATGGCATTTTTGTTATGTAAGCAAAGATTATATAAGCAAGGTATGAAAATGCAGTATGAATTAAAATTTGAGAAATTTAGGAACACAGAGTTTCTGTCTTTGCTTCTCTGATTGAAGGAGAGTCTTCTGAGGTTCACTCCTTAGAGATCTGATTTAGCTGCTGCGTAGTCATGAAGTTATGAGTAGTTGCATCAACGACTGTTGTAAAGAAACAGAATCAGCTTTCTGAATTGGCTCATTTTAAGTGCCATTCCTGAAACTCTTCAGAATGGACTCAGATGCTATTGTTCAGCATACTAAAAATGAATGAAGTCAAAAATCCAAAACTATAAGGTACTACAAAAATGCTGGCTGCAGCTGGATGAAAATATTACTGTTCAAAGACAAAAAGAAATGCAAGTAAATAGAAAGCTGGTAAAGCCAGGATTTTTTCTAGAAGTCTGCGTGAAGTAAATAGAAATTACCTGGAAGAAGTAATTAAAACACCCAATTAAATATAAGGGAAAAGAATTAAAAAGAAAGGTATCTTGCCAAAAGTTTCTGAAGTCAGGAGCTAGTACTGTGGCTGTATGTGCCCAACTTTATTTGCAAGTCAAGATACAACTGAATAAACGTAGTTAAATGCAACTTCTGTGGGTTTGAGTCAACTAGCTTGTGTGATGGATGGTGTACTGCAGGTATGGATGCAAATTACAAAAAATCAATGAATGTTGAGCCTTCAGATTTTTCTTCTCTATTCTTTTGCGTATGCAATATTGTGTCCTCATGTTAATGAGACAAGGAAAAAAATGCATGATAATAAAATACCATGTAATGCAACGATGATGGAAGATGCCAGTTAAGAATAAATAATAAATACCTTGTTTACAAACAGAACAAATGTATGTTTCCATTTGTGGATTTCCCATGGAAACTGCCTGGAAAATCATTGTTACCATACTCATAATCAGAAAGAGCTTTTTTAGAAAAAAGAACTCTGTACCAGTTTTTCAGGCTCGTTAATGTAGTCATGACCCTTTCTATGTCAGGCTGATATGTACCTAAATATAACCAGTTTTACATGCTTCAACCTGATGCTTTATACCTGTTGAAATATCTTTGCGACATGCAAAATGCACCCAACTGCGAGATAAGTGCCAGTCAAGGGGCATAAACTCTTGCCTCTTTCCTAGAAGACCAGGCTACCATTGATAGAATACGCTAGTAAGCAGGGTTGGCTTTTTTTGGTGTATTGTTGTTGTGGCTTTTTAAAATTTTCTTGTTTAGTTATAGTTCAGGTATAGTGTTGGCCCTGGGAATACAATCAGAAATAATTTAATCTTTCCAAAATCTGTTCTGTAATGTAATACAGCTCAGTTAACACTTTCCTGAATGATAAATTAAAAACACAGTGGAGTTCTAAACGTGCTGAAAGTTCCCCCTGCTGTTGAAGAACCATTAAGAGATGAGTCATCCCTTTGGAATTTGTGTTTAAAAGAAAAGCCAAGATTAAATGCTGTAAACAAGCTAATGGTTAAAAAATGTTTATTTCAGTGATGACATTTTCATCTGATGAAAGAGAGAAGGTAATATGTTTGCATTAAGGTTAAATTACTGTAAGAGTCATGACATAAGAGAAAATCCATGGTAAGAAAGAAGCTATTTCAGATAAACCAAATGAGGAAAATAGTTAACCATAAAACCATTTTTTAAAATTGCACCACTATTTTGCATAGGGAGGAATACTCAAGGTATTTATTTTAGTCATATATGGTTAAGGTTATAAATTTATCCCGGTTAAGGTCAGTTAGCAACCTCTGAAGACTACACTTTTGAGAATTTTGGGTAATTTATTGTAGCAATGCTGTATTCTGTAAGTAAGGTGCAGTGAGACTGCTTAAATTGAAATGATGCTTGAACAGAGCCTGAGTTAAGGTAACTGGCTTTCTGTCTTCACTATTGTATGGAAGCAAACTAAATATGTACAGGATATATATATATACCATTATACCTTTATACCATTCTGCACATGAAAAATAGGCTCCTGTTATCCATAAAAAGCAAAAATCAGTTGATTGGAGGAATATATGAAACTAAATAACATACTTTTGGGAATTGATTTAAGGAGAATATGAACAAACATATTATGCAAAGAGCACACTGTGCTCAGATCAGATTTAAAGTTACACTAGTGCAACAGGACATGAGCCGGTGCAATTACATTAATGGGAATGAAAGGAAAACATCTTAATAGCATCCAGATAGAAGAAACAAACTGGATCTTTAATTATTTTATTTTTTTATTTTCTGTATTTGGCTTCTGCTGTCTTTGACAGTGGGAGCAGCATCACAATTCTCACTTTTCCTGTGTTTTATTTTCCTCAGAATGCTGGTCACACATCATTATCCTGATATATATCATCCAAACATGTAACAGGATACTCAGGCCTATTTTTTTCTCAGATTTCATAATCTACAGCTACCTGTGTTTGTCATGGGTTGACGAGGGCTGGTTGCCAGATCCCCACCTGGCCACTCCCTCGCTCCCCCTCCTCAACAGAACAGGGGGAGAAAATAAGATGGAACGCTCATGGGTCAAGACAAAGACAGGGAGATCACTGACCAATTACTGTCACAGGCAAAACCAGACCCAAATTGTGAAAAAATAATTTAATTTATTGACCATTACAAATAGAGTAGGATGGTGAGAAACAAAGACA
>NW_010564311.1:0-12973 GCF_000687285.1 Phaethon lepturus | reverse complement strand
TTTTTTATATGTATATAAAATTTTGTAGTTCTGTGGTCTCCAAGCAGCTGGAGCTTAAGCTTCCGTGACTCACAGCCGTTTTCCTGTGCTGCACTCAGATAAGCAAGGCAAATTAATTGCTGGACCTTTTGCTTGTAATGATTTCTTTCCTCGGTGTGGTAATTTTTCTACTTACTCAAATAGGCTTTTTCTGCTGATTTGATAGGCAGTGGCAACCAGATACGCTGTTCGTCCGTAGCTGCGAGAAGGTGAAGTGCATGCTACCTCCTATGCAATGGCAAATACGATTCTTTCTGTAACCTTTTGAAATAACAATTGGACCGGCAGCCTTAAGTGTCTTAAATTGTGGTGGTGGTACGTTTCTTTTTAAATAGACACACGCTATTCTTGCAGCCTCTGTGGATCTGATCTTGCGAACAGGTAAACGGGGTTCCTCCCATGAAGAATCTCACTAGGACTGGTGCCCAGCGGTTTGCGGGAATCGGTCCCAGGGGTCTTGCGGTCATTGGTGGTCTGATGCTGCTCTATACCTCTGCCAAGCCATAGCCTCTTGCTATTAAATAGAAAGATGTGAGTCTGAATAGGTTGCAATTAGTTCCGAGTGTTGCAGCTAGATGAAATTCAGCCCCCTCATCATTTCTGAGCTCTAACTTACGCTCTGGATGCCTGTAACACTTTACATCGATCGCAAGGCTTTGCACGACCGAGTACTGCTTTTAACGCTGTGTTTTGAGCGTTCCGCTATATATCTCTTCTGCTTCCGTCTTAATGTTTTTGAGCACTGGAGGAGTGACTGGCTACTTCATCCTTCATCTACAGCAGGCTTACGGTCAGGCTGTAGTGCACTTAGAGGTGGTGTTTAAACATCAGTGGATACACAAGTGTGTTGCTGGCTGAGGACAGAAGTAAAGGTCTTGGGTTTTCAAATTGGAGAAGCGTGCCTCTAAATACCTTCACATATACTTGTCATGTGTTTCAAATTGAAAGGTTTTATGTATTGCACTTTTTTCCAAGACAAATTGTACAATCTCAGTGATTTCTGAGATTACAAGAGAGAGGTTTTGTATCTGAGCTAAATAATTCTCTCCCATTTAGTCTGCACATGTAACGAGGTGCAGAGACGCTACTTCTGATTGAACTACCATTCACACTTGTCCTCCATGCTCCAAATGTTTGATTCATAGAGGCTTTTTTCTTCTATAAACCTGTACTTTTGTAGTAGACCTGCAGTATTCATTTGAGGGGAGGTGTGACAGCATTTTAAAGATTAGAGAGATCAGTTAGATTTTACTAAGTGTGTGAGTAATAGAGTGGTTATCATTGAAATGCATGGGTCTGGACTGAAGTTAGCATTTAAATGCACTGCAGTTCTTGCCCGTGGCAGTTCTTCCCCATGGCACTTCTACAGTAGGTGAGAAATCAGTGTTAAGTGTTTAGCTGAATTATTTATGCTAACAGAAAGTTTTATTTGATCTGATAATTTTAGCCTGGATCTGGCTGAATCGGATGTACTTGAAAATTGCCATCGAGCCAAAAACATGAGGATTTGACATGTGGGTATTAGCTGACCCGCATGGTTTGGAGTGCAGAAGGATGGGTGGAAAGGGTATCCTTCCGTGCAGTTTGGGCGAGTACCTGCCGCCTTCTACCTTGAGGAACAGGGCACGGGGAAGCTTGCGTCAGCCTGCCACGTCTTGGCAGAACAAAATCATTGAGCGATCCAAGTGGTGCGTAACTCTTGTTTTAAACCTGAAGTAGTATGCATTTTTAAGCAAACGTGACCGCAAAAACTCTAAATTCTTCTAACTGCCAAGGTTTGCAGCTCTGAAATAAAAACACAGGGTGTGAGTTTACCCTTGAGACCTCCCCTGCTGAAAGTACGGTATTATTGGAGGTGGTTATTACTGCATTTATAAGCCAAGACGAATACAAAATAAAAGACAGAAAATGTCCAGAATGTTCACCTGCAAATATTTGCTGTATATGGGCATTAATATATTTACTGAAAAAGGTAAGTGGAGGCTGTGCCCGAGCACGGTTTTAAAACAAGGTATTGAGCCTTTTTCCTGGGCAAGGCCTGGCGTTTTGTAGTCAGAGGCCTTACTGGAGTCTCGGGAAAAATTCGTCTCAGCTCAGCAGTCTGTGAAAAGAGAATAACCCTAATAGCAGGGGGGTTCAGGATGCTGTGCTACAACTGTTCTTCTGAGTTGTTCAATTGTTTTGAGACAACAAATGTTGTCTTCCCAAGTGTTTAGTGTTGGTAGGTCAAGAAGAGCTTTGTGTCTTGCCGGAAATATTTTTAATTGACTTTCAAAGTGAAAAATCTAAAATGTGGGTAGATTTTGCTGTCTGAAAATAGAAAATGTAATGTCATATTCAGTGCTCTCACACATTTTGGCTGTGCAGTAGTTACTGCTCCAGAAATGTGCAGGTGTGTTGTAGGTCCTGTCATTCGTAGACGCTCTGGAGAATCAAAAACACCAACTCATTGAGAGGCTTTGGCAACTAAATCCCACCGTGTGTTAAAAAAGAAGTTTTTTCTCAGAGAGAACCATTTAGATATTTCCCATAGCTGTTCATTACAACACAATATAAAGGCAATGATTAATACTTGCCTGATTATTTTCAACAGAGCAATGAAATACCGTTAAGAATATTTCAAAATGTAAAGAGAGAGAGAAAGCAGATAATTTAAACCAGAGGGCTGCTTCATCGTATGCAACTAGCCAGTGCAACTTTTTGGAGACTGCGCGTTGCCCAGTGTAATTTGAATGAATATGGGTTCTACTAATTTCTCAAGTTATGTACTGCATATAAGAGAGCACTGGTTAATCATCATTAGAACATTAAAATGGCATAGAAGTGCCTTTTATCACTTTTCTGTTACTTCCAGAAAACTTCTGGCATTACCAGATATGTAATTTTTTCAAGGTTGGATACAGAAAAACATGGATACATAGTCTGTGTTTAAAAATCTTAAAATGTTTTCTGTAAGTTACATTTTCTACATCAGCGAGGATTGTTCAGCTACATTTTAAGTTCATTAAGGATGATGAAAATCAGGGTGATGGAAAGATGCTTTCAATGAGCATCATTTGTATTCCTTCAAGAATTTTCTACATTTTTTATGATACAATCTTGAAATTATACTGATTTTTTTATGTGAGTAAGTCTGACATTATAAATTCAATGAAGATTTATCTGTCTTGACAAATAGATGAATAGATGAGTTTTCTTACTCATAAATGTATTGTATGAAATCATAGCAAAACAGACACTTCATTAAATGGTGCTCAGTGACTCCAAAGTCCTCAACTTCCTTTGACTTGACTTGGGCAAACAAAATTACATGTGCACCTGACTTAGCCAATGTTGACAGTGTGGGCTTTCAGAACTTCTAAAATACTACTCTCAGGCAGGAACGTGTCAAAGATACGTAAAGTTTGCGTTGGGAGTATTGGCTAGTGATTCTCTGTTTTTTATGTGCACTCTTAAAATATGGAATTTATTATGTCCATTCATCCTCATCTGCAATGCATCAGTGAAACACACTTTGTCTGTAAACTTCTCTGCAGATTACAGAAATGTGCTAAATACCAATTCTCTGAAGGCTGCACTTCCAGTTAGAGTTATTTTCAGTACATTATGCAAAATTTTTTTAACTGTTTTCAAAACACAAAGCTGTATCAAAATGCACAAGAACTGGAAAAAGCACCATATCAAATATGAAAATGAAAAATAATTTATAAAATACATATTTTAGGGCTGTAGTAATACACAGCATCTGATACAGGACTGGTATTTCTCTGAAGCGTTCCATATGTTTTAAGCATCATTTCACATTTTTGATGTGATGTTACCTTTTTTCTGGACAAGAAATGAGCCCACCTTACCAGTGAGAACCTAGTTTCTGCGTGTGGGCCCGCCGAACACTTCAGCTTTTATGTTGGCTAAAAAAGCCTCTTTTGCCTCCCACACTTCTGGTGGCAAAGGAGATGGTAATTCCTTTCCTTCCGAGGTCTGGGTCTTGGCTGTTGTGAGTGGAGGCAGACTCTGGTGCTCCTGATTCCGCAAGTGCTTTTTTAGATCCTTATTGATATTACAGCGCTGAAATATTAGAATACCATTGTGCTGAACCTGTATTACTGGTCGCGTTTTCACGGAGGACATGACTACCCGGTGATTTGTATGCCTTCAGCAATGTTAGTCCGTGCCTTCTGGGAAAGCAAGTACCAAGTGTCTTTGTAGAAGAGTCAACTTTCAATACCTACCAGAGAGCCTGTAGTTAGCAGATTTGCAATGTTTATAAGGGGAGGGGGGGAGGAGGAAGAAGGGGAAAAAAAAAAAGTTGCAAGTAAGAAGTAATATCAAGAAATTATTCCTAATCATATTACTATTCCTGAGGCATAAGAGAAGAATTCTGGAAAAATCGAATTGCAGGATGCAAACCTCGGGTGTCAGCTTGTCACTATGCTACATTTAAAGTGGTTATTAAAATCATTATGCTATCAACTTGTGGCGTTGAGATACACCAAATATAGCAGCCTGCTTAATTGCTCAATGTTTTGCGGTGAAAGAGTGAAAGGAAGGTAGAAGGGGAGGTGGGAGTGCAGAGAACAGTGTGTTTGCAAGGTACCCTAGACGGCTTTTTTTCCTGCGGAGTAAATTAAGCATATGTTGTTCAATAAGACCTTAGTCTTTGAATATAGAATATGTTATTAGAAATCGGCTGCCTGCCTGTCCGCGTAGATCAGAAATGGTTTTATTGAGATCTTCCAGTAACTCAGCACAACGCCTGCTGACGCGACTTCGTAGCGCTGATTGTGTTACTGACGCTGCTTTTCTCTCGGGGAATCAGGTTTAAATGAACGGGTGTAGCCAAAACCGGTGTTTAAAATACTTCAGGTCAGGTGTCAAAATGGAAATTCCCATTAGAGTAAAGCTGGAGAAATTCAACTGAAGTTGCTTCCGATTTATATTTGTATAAGGAACAACTTGACTTGAAAAGACTGAAATGTCATTCTAGGATAAAACACTAACTGAGGGCATTGCTGCAGTAAGTCCATAAAGTAGCCAATGAAGGGACAATTTCCAAAATACAAATTGGGGGGGGGAGAAAAAACCCCCAAACCCTCAGCCATTTAGTTTTGAAGAGTGAATTTACCCCAAATTGTGTGTTGTCCCTATAAAAAAAGAAAAGAAAAATGAGGAAAAAACATTATTTCTCCCAATACCATAAAGTTGTAATTGCTTACTTTCTTTGCATCGTTTGTCTCTATTTCTTCAAACCTGGGCTTTTTAATTTTTTCCGTGTCCTGCGCAGGGTATAACATAAGGCTGTTGATGCAGAACCTACCAATGGCATGCTGCTTCGTGTGGCTGGTAGTGGCTTCACCAAAGAGTGGCGAATGAGACTGCGTTTGTGTTTCTCCAGAGCATTGAAGGCTGTTAAATGACTTGCGCAATCACCGAGTTTTCCAGGGGTATTATACAAAATAACCTATTTTCTGTTACTTTCAAATACTCTTCATTCAGATTCAGTTTTGGTTAAGAACGGGAGGACAGACAGTCTTTCTTGCTTAGCTGTTACGTTTCTAGATAAGAGAAATTCAGAAAAATAAGCTGTGAATACAGACATCGTTTACTGAGTATCTTTCTGCACTCTGTGTAGAGGTCATTGAAAATTCTACTATGTATAAAAAAGCTGAGGAAAAAAATCCAAACTTGATCTCTTTTTTTATCAAATCTAATTTTATGGAGATCAGAGCACTGGAGAAACGTGACTGGAGGTTAGCATTCACTAGTTGTTTTTTTTTTTTTCCCTTCTGATTGGCAATTCTTGCCGTATCACGATACGATTCGTCAAGATGCATGCGTACTCTTTCGTAAAAGATCTGAGTCAAAGAATATCCTCTTGTCTTCTGAGGGTAGTTTATTGAAGAGCACGTAGTTTTCATCTGTTTAAAGTATCTGTGTAGTATGTATCCTTCCCTTCCATCTGGCCGTGGAGGTTGCTGGCATGGCATGCTCTGCATATATCGTAGGTTTGTTTGGAAGAATGGAAGCTGATATTGAGTTCATTAACACTGCTATAATGGGATGTTAGTAGAGTTACAAGAGCACTGGGAAATTCAGATACACTGTTCTGTCCAATAGGGAAGTATTTAGCTACTGTAGCATTGCGGTTATTTATTTCACGTCTCCCTGCTTGCCGGGTAGTAGGTTGGTCTGGGAGGAGATTAAAAATTAAGGATCCTACAGGGTAAGAAATAGGTACTTCCTTCTCTTTGTATCTCATGTCTTTTTTTTTTTTTGTATTGAGCTACTTCTCCTTTGACCAAAAGTGTTTATTTTTCCCGTAAGACTATAATGGTGCGGTTATAATTATTAATCGTACTGTTCTCGCAAAGAAATTTGTTGTACCAGCACACATCCCTTTTTGCATTGAAGAATTTCAACTTTCTAGGAATCTATGATTTAATGTTGGATGTCTCTATTTAAAACCAGTTAACACATATGGATAGAAGTTATCAATATATCCACTCATCCAAACAGATTATTCTGGATACTCTCCCAGCTGTGGTAAGCTACCATAATTAATTCAAGCAAATGTTCATATTCAGAAAAATCATGCTCTTGTTCAAGGTAAATAAGATATTTGGAAAACCTACACCCTCTTCCCCCAAACCCCAAGCCCTAACACCAGGCTGATACCTTTGCCCACTAAATGAAATCGGTTTTTATTCTTTCCTAATTCTCCCCAACAAAGCCGCAACGTTCAATCCTTGAGTTTATAGTCGGCTCGGTGACAGACGTGTCTTTGTCCAGACATACGTAACTGGTTTTGGTCTTTATTTCTTCACACACCGTGCATTCTGATTGTATCTCATTTACCGTTGACTGTACTCTTACAAATGCTTAGGGAAGCGTAGGCATATCTTCGCATTTTAAATACTCCGGGCTTGTTGTCCAGGTTCCTCTGAACTGAACACGGCAGGGGAAGATGATGGCATTACTGCGTCTCTGTGTGTACGCCAGATCTGCAGGGCCTGGTTCTTCTCATGTGGCTAGATGGGAAAGTTTATCCCAAAAACTCTAATGGGAGCATGATTTTCTGTGTTTCGGAAGCAGTATTGGGTGGAAATGAGTGGAGTGGACATTGTGATGAGTATTGGCTTTATCGTAGCTATTAGCTATATAATTCAGGTTCTTCACACTTTCGGAGTGAAAGACTTCCTCACCTATTTTTATGAAGACAATTTAAAAATATCTTCATGGAGATACTTTGCATACGGAGTCAGAATCCATAACTAGAAACCAGAGAGAAAGCACACGTGAATCCAGTAACGCATCCTGTGGTGGAGGCGCAGAGGCCTTCAGTCCTGGTTTCTTAAGCCCTTTTTTAACTGCTTTTTGGAAAACAGAATGTGGTCCATCCCACCCAGATGTACTGAAGGACTCCTGGGTGGGTTGATTTCATTGCTTTGCTGGTAACGTGTGACAAATAGGTGCACAATTTTCACTTCATATTAAGGGGCTGTCAAACTCAATCTGCGTTGACCAAAATCCTGTATTGCAGTGACAAAATTCTAATACAATAACTACCTTTTATGACTGTGCATAGATAATTCCAGTGGGACAGAGAGAGGGCTTCCAGGCTCCTTAGTCTTCTACAAAGGCAGATTTTCTACAGAGACAAAAGGTAGAATCTGTGGCTGCTTTTTTCCGAGGATGAAACCAGTTTGGCTCGAATTCCAAATTTGCGACCTTTGAGAACACCCCACAGGACGAAGTCTAGCTTGCTTGTGTATTTTGGCTTTAGGAAGTGTTTGAGGACCATGATAAAATGCTAATCAGCCCAGAAGTGGTTCGCTTTTGGTAGATGCAGACTGCTATTGCTTTTTAGATATTCACATTGAAAAAACAAAAACAGCTCCCCAAAAAACCAAGCAACAAACCCACAACCTATTTATAAAACATTTGATTAAAGGCAGGAACCAGTGATGACTGCTGGCCACAGTACCAGCATTTCTGATATAAAATAGGCCCCTTTTACTCCCTGATGTAATAAGAATGGTGATGTAAGAACAGCTGTACGACGTTCTGAGCAATGATGTAAGAACAGTGGTAACCATCCCTCAGGTGGGGGCCACCTGCAGATGCCTCAAAAGTTCTCTGATCTCTTGAAAAAAGAAAGATATGTCATTGAAAAACCACTAATAATATGGCACAGCAGACCTCTTCTAGTGTTAGGTCTTTATCTAGATTTTTAAAAAACGTGATTAGAAATGGCGTGTCGGTCGATTGTGTATCTTATTCCTTAAGAAACTGTTCTGATCGGTTACTTCGCTATTACATCGACATGTAGCTGAAGAGTCATGTTGTTTTTTCACTGGGAACTCCGTGGTTTGCTTAGATCTCTCTCTTCAAGGCAAACTGTCCTTTTCTGTGCATTTGTACAGCCCTGGTACCATTGGATGGGCCTTACTGGCCTTGTGCTGTTACATCAATACAGATGTAAATTATTGTCATTCTTAAAATGACTGATGTTTCAGGCTTTTCTTATAAAATTGCAGACATGACATCCGTTTAAGAAAGCTGATTTGCAGCTTCTGTGAGTAGCTGTCAGAGAGAACATTTTCCCTTTTTCTCTCAGCCGATACAAAACTCCATTCTAATAGAAAAATAGTGTGAAGATCATAATTACACAGAAGCAAATAACTGAAAAATTTTGCCCATCCTCTGTCTCTGGAAGTAAGGAGAGAGTGACGGTTTTGAAGATTTGCTATGCTTTTTTCGTTAGATTCAAACTTCATTTATATTAGTCGTTCAGAAATGACGTGAAAATGTGCCGATTGACTGTTGTTTATAGGGAATAAATTAAATACATTTTAATATTGTAACTAGGACCATAATGTTGATTCATGACCACAGTGCAGATTCCACCCTTGTCCAATATGTCAGACATTCAGTGTGCAATTTCTGATGATAAATTCAGGTCATCAGATACATTCAGTAGACACTTATGAGCTGGTGCCTAAGAAATAAGCTGTTAAAGCCAGAAATGACGCTTTTGTTTCTGTGAAACAAAGACAGAATGGAAGGGCATGGCTAAACCTGGGGGTTGGAAGTTGTCCAGCAAACAACAGATGATGCAAGGGTACCGATAAAAGGTGTAGGGAGAGCTTTGTTGGTAGGGAGTGTTTGCTTACATGAATTTGGAGGTTACTGAGAAACGGTTCAAAGCGGCATTCCAGCCGGTCGTTCAGAAAAGAATGAGATAGGTGTGTTGGTGGGTGGGCACGGGGAATACCCGTCTCTGGGTTCCTCAGTGCCTTTCTGAGTCTCCTTTGTAGGAATCTGATGATGTTTTGAAAGGCCTGTTGACGTCCAGTGCCGTGCTGGTGCTCAGCAAGGTCGATATGCTTGGATGTGGCATCTCGTGCACTTCTCTTTGCCTTAACTCTTCGTGATGGTGCTTCTTAGAAACGGTGGGGAGGGGGGAAAGAAAAGGGATAACAGTTTCTCCGTTTCCTTTTGCCAGTTAATTTTACGCTTTCGCGTTTGACCGTGTCTTAGCTGTAATGTGATAGTTACGAAGCATCTCAAAACATGTTTGCTTGGGAGCAAAAGTGTTTCCGCAGTAAATTATTCACTTAGATTTTGCTTTCAAGAGGCTTGCTCAGCCTCTCTTCAGCTTTGGTTAGAAATAATAAATACTGAATAAATGACCAGAGGTGAGCAGTGGAGTCTGAAGCATGAGTGTAGCTGTCTGAGGCAAATAGCCCCAAGCTGATCGTGTGCATCAGCCTCCTCCACACCCCTTGACCCCGACACGTTTTGGGGCAGGCGGGTCCCCCCTATTTCATCAGTGGTATCGTTAAAGACCGTGGCCTGTCGGCTTGTTTCTCACCGAGGTCAAACGCATCAGATGGAGTGGGGCATTAGCATGATCAGCTCCAAATTGCTCGCTGTACCGATTTCTAGTTGCACTGCGGTCTAATATCAAATCTACTGATTTCTTTGCAGCTGAGGTATAAGGGACACACGTGCACACATGGTGTAGAGGGAAAAGAGGAAAAAAAAGGAGAATAGTTAAGTTTTCGGCCAGGTGATTATTCATCTGCACTTTCAGACCAGGGAGAGCTGTGGAGGCATGGATTGCAAAGCTCTGCCATTTATTGACTGAATTTACTGTTTTAGAATAGAGTTGATTCAGCAAATTTTATGAAAGAAATATTGGTGATGTAGTAATACAAGCATTCCGTACTTTTTTGGAAGCACAAAATGTCCTTTCAGAAATAGTTCAGAAAAATAGCAACATTTCAACGCATTCACATCTTTTAAAACAGGCTATTGAGAGGGTTCCATGATCCTTACACAGATACCTGCTGAAACAAAATCAGTCGTTACTTTTGCGTGAGTATAGCCTGATGCTATATTTGTATGTAATCTTAAATTTCCCAAAACTGCAGCTATTCTCCCAATAGTTACGCAGTTCACATCTAACATCATAGTTACGCAATATACGCAGTATCACATCTTAAGCAACGAAAGGGGCTGCATATTGGGTCTTAAGGTTGCCTTCAGAAAGCTGAATTCATATAAGAGTCTTAACCCGCTTACTGGTTTTGTGAGCATCATGTTGCAGTGGAATATTATTGGCAAAAACGCTGTTTATATGTTAGGGCTGGACAGTCTTTTAGAAATGGAATGTTTTGCTCCAGGTATTTCCTTCATGTGTAGACTAAGAAACAGGCCACAAATTGTACTTGAAAATGTGAATAATGTCTGCGTTTACCTTCAAAGAACAAACTTGACCTGAGAGAACTGGTTATTTAGGCTGGATGATGCCATTTAGGAAGAATTTCTTTCCCAACGTAAATGTTACATAAACTCCAAAATAGAATTTCACCCATGTAGAGCTGAGGAGAAAATGCAAACATTACAGAAGTTTGGTAATCCGACAAATGCTGCTCATATAGAGGTTGGAGTGGTTTTGGGGTTTTGTTTTGTGTTTGGGGTTTTTTAAGTATTAAGGACTCTTTCAGCCTCGAGCAGATCTGTTGTAATACGCTGCAGCAAGTGTTGACGATAGCTGCAGTTCACCGGTGCTTTATTCCCCTGACTCGGACAGCCTGTGCTCTTGTACCCAGAAGCCCGTCTCTGATACGGAGGATGGACCGACCCCCGCGCTCTGCCGGACGGCGGCCACGGGTCGCGGCGGAGGGGGCCGCCCTCCGTTCCCCTCCGTTACCTGGGCACAAATGGCGGGGAAGGCGCAGCTCCGCGGGCGTCGGAAACGCACGTGAAGCGAGGGAGGAAGGGCTGCCGGGAGACCTTCTTCCTTCAGCGGGTTTGCGTTTCCGAAAAGCCACCGGGAGGACGGCCGGTTTTTGTGCTTCCATTAGCTGGAAGCTAAAGGCTGTTTTGCAGGTGGGTTCCGGCGGCTGATCGACCTTTCCGTCGTGCCTCGTTTGCTCTCGCCCCTTTCGTGAGAGCGCGGCAGCATGCTCGGGGCTCTCGCCAGCCTAGGCCGGAGTGTGGCAGGCGTCTGGGCCACGGCAATCCCCAGGCCGTCCTCCCGTCTCTTTGGAAAAGGCTTTTTGCCCCCCGTAACCTAAATAGCGAAATCAGGTGGAAGGGATCTCTTGAGAACCGTTGCTTCAGCGCGGGTAGAGGAGGTTTGATAAATGTTATTGCGAGTGTTTTTATATATGCTCAGGTTAAAACTGTTTTTCTAGGTACTATTAGTGTTGGTATTTACACAGTTTAAGTAAGGACATCTTTCCATCCCAAAGATAATCGCTTACAATCAACTGTTGTTAATATATTTAGTTCAATATTAAACCCCAGGAGTAAGCCCAATCTGAAACTGAGTCTTCAAAATGATGCTAAGCTACATCGGTTGAAATGAAATCTATAAAACTGCTTTTCTGTGACGAATGCAAGCATGGGTGATTTCTTTTTTAAATTAAGGTAAAATGGAAGATGTTATTTGTATTCACTGTGATGTTTTCGCACCAAAACTCGTAAAAAGACCGCATGGTAATCAGCTGGTGGTGTTGGCTATTGCCTAAGCGTAGCTTTTGCAGCGTATCATTAGTTTGGTTCAGGTCAGGTGGGCTGAAATAAAACCATCTGAGCAACTCATTTTGTATGGCATCTAACAAGTGCGAGATGGTAATTGCTGTCACTGAAGCATGACTGCTTTTGTAATGAATACTTCCCGCTTGCGTTCAGAGCGCGTAGCTCTGTGTGTGTAATACAGCAAGCTTTAATCTTAAAATAATAAGCAAATTTGAAATTGAATTTATTGTTCAATAAAGTTGTATTTGACAGAGGTTCTGGCTTCAACAGTCAAGTGATCAATGTTTGCTTTTAATTACGTAGCACCGGAGAGATCCTGTACGCCTCTTTGTGATGGCGTGTGTTTCCAAACAGTTATGTTGCTAATCAAATCTGAAAAGCACAGTTTTAAATTGGTTAATGAAGTTAAGTGTTAGCCCAACACAGCACGTTTACTCCTCCGTGCTGTTCAATCAAATCAGTGTTATCTAATTGTACAGTGGCTTCAGTGTGGTCCCCTGGCATTCAGGTGGGATTGTTTGACTACTTCACCTTTCCATTGATCTTGCCCACTGATGATACTGATGTCACCTTTCTGTTCACGTAAAGTCAATACATTCAGCAGTAGATTAAGAGCTACTCCCTCCTCACTGGAAAAAACAGATACAATAGTATGGCTTTGCCATCTGGTCCTCCCGTGCAATGGTAGAGCTCGTGTGCTGTGCATCAACATACACACGGGCTGCAGGAACGTTGTAAGGTCTCATCTGGCGTCGGGCCGGGAGCCTCTGTTCAAAAGTTCTTCACCAAAGCTTAACCTGTTTGTGTGTGGGAAAACTGAGAACCACTGAAACGAAACAACAGCGGTACAAATAAAAAAAAATACATATATATATATATATAA
>NW_010564310.1:3547-4481 GCF_000687285.1 Phaethon lepturus | reverse complement strand
CCGGGCGGCAATGGGAAGGGGCAGCCATCCCGAGCTCTCCCCGCTTCTGCCCCGCTCCAGGCATCGCTGCGGCGCCAGGTGGACACATCCCTGGCAAGCCCCCGGAGCGGAAGCAGTGCTCCGTGATACCTTTGGGGTGGGGGGGTCAGCGACCCCCCCGACTCCACGGGCGCAGGTGGCTGCACGGGAGCTCGTGAGATGGTGTGGGGGCAGCCGAGACCCGCGCGGGCACACGCGCGTGTGTGTGAGTGTGTCTCTGCCAGCATGGAGTGGGATGCAGCCTCAGGGGCTGGTGTGTCCAGGTGCCAGCAACTGGAGAGACTGGGTGGGATCCAGGGCCAGCTGCTGAGCAGACAGAGGGTCTGACCTAGCTGCTGGAGGGAGCTGCATTGCACATCTCTGTGTGTGTACATATGTGTGTGTATGTATATGTGTGTGTATACATATATATTTCCGATTCGGGGACTAAGGGACCTTCATTCTGATCAGCGAGAGAGGGGAACACGATGAGGCCGCTGTCATGGATGGAGTGATAAAATTCACTCATAAGAGAGAAGCAGCAATATGTTTGTTGATATAAAACAATGATTTAACCAAGTTTTGTAGTAAATGTGACAGTGGTTTAACAAGATTCAATGGTAAGGTGCACTTGATCATTTACTGCATAGAGGACAGGGTAACTCAAACAAAACTGTCAGGGAGACCCTCCTGCTGAGTCACAAGGTTTGCTTTCTAAACTACTCAGAGGAGTCCAGGTGTGGCTGATTCTGTTGGAGATAGGTGAGAAATGAAACAAATGTACGTTACTTAACTTCTGTGAGTAGTTATCAAGGTGTAACCTTGAGAAAAGAAACAAAATTACAGTGAAAAAATACCAAGATAACTACAAGGGGAATTCTACTACTGAACCTTAAGTGAACTATCCTAATTACCA
>NW_010564310.1:0-3487 GCF_000687285.1 Phaethon lepturus | reverse complement strand
CTCTTCCTCACTGAGCATGTGCAGTAAAAAAGAAGGATGCTGTGACTTTAAGTGGAGACGAGGCTGGTGAGAACCAAGAAGAGCAAGGCTGACTGAGCCAACTCGCAAAAATACTGATAACTGTTGCTCGAAATGTACAACTATCTTCCATGTGCTAGCCGAGGTGTGCTGGCTTTGTGGATCTACCACCTAACACCCAGCTCTGCACAGATTTGGAATAAAAGCAAATATCTTGACTCTGTGTGTTTTTCGGCTCTCTGCACACCGGGTGAAAGAACCTGTATTTGTGACAATTCCACTCTTAGTCCCACACTTTGTCAACAGTTTATATCTAAAGGATTGTATGTGCACAATCAATCTAAGACACAATCTTAGCAAAGCTTACAAAGTTTAGCAAGCTATCAGTCACTTACAAAGGATCTGTTGTGGCAAGAATCTCTAGGTATCAAGGAGTAAGGGATCTCTGCAGCAGCTGTAACCTTGAGAGGTGTCTCTACTCAAGGGGAGATGCTGTCGTGCAGCCCGCTGTCGTGCAGCCCACTCTTGTGCAGGAGAGCTCAAAGGGCTCTTGGACTGCTCACTATTTCTGAGGGTAAGATAATCGACTCATAGTCATATTTGCATACCAACCACAGGTTTTAGTTTCTTCCAAATTTGGCTTGAGTTGGACATTGACCAGCGCTGTGGTTAGGTGGGTGCATTGCTCAAATTAGCCCTTGGCTATTGCGGTTACCTGTCTCCTGAATCCACTTGGAGCTGGATGCAGCCATGTTGTGGTTTAACCCGGCAGGTAGCCAAAACAACCACACAGCCGTTCACTTACCCTCCCCACTGCAGCAGGGGTGTGAGGGCACACCTAGAGTGTTGTGCCCAGTTTTGGGCTTTGTAGTACGAGAGGTATGGACGTACTGGAGAGGATCCAGTGAAAGGACCACAAAGATGGTGATGGGACTGGAGCATGTCTCCCATGAGAAAAGGCTGAGAGACCTGGGACTGTTTCAGCTGCAAAAGAGGCAGGAAGGAATGAGCTGCACACTCCCGTAATGGGAACAGACACCCATCATAATCGCTCTCACAGTGGCTGCCCTCTGCTGGCCAGTGACGTTGCTGCAATGAGTGACATCACAATACAGCCCTGACTCTTTACTTGCCGCTGCCTCTGCCCTCACCCTCAACTGTCATCTCTGCTGCAGGGTCTTGTGATTCACACTTGATGACCTCAAAAATCTACCTGACCAGGGTGCTACAAACGAAGCGACTTCACAATCAACATCCCAGACATCGTCTTGCACTTTTAATAGCAAATCTGCAGCTTGAAGAGAGGAAGTAGGAAATCACTCAACCCTGTGTGATAGGAAAAGACTGCATGTACAAACTGGAGTTAGTCAGTGGAGGGGAGGGCGACACGCCCAGAAGTTTTCTCCTACTAGAGATATCAGTTCAGATAATGCAGACAGACAACTAGGGCCTGGATTGAACTTTAGCTGACTAAAAAGAACATGAGAAATTACTAAACTGCTGGAGGTCGTTGGTTCAACCACTCACAAAAATGGGATTAATTTAGACCAGGTTGCTCAGGGCCTTGGTCTAGCCAAGATTTGACTAGCTCCAGCAATGCAGATTTCACAGCCACTCTGGGCCTGTTCCACTGTTGGAACATCCTCGTGTTAAAAACATTTTGCTTATAGCTGGTGGGAATTTATCCTCTTCCAGCTTGTGCCTGTTGCCTCTTGCCCTATCACTGTACACCTCCAATAATCTGACCTGATGTGGTCTATACCTGTCTAGTGAGCAGCTGTAGGCAGCAATAGAATCTCTAGAGCCTTCTCTAGGCTTGAATGAAGCCATTTCTCTCAATTTCTCCTAGTACATCATGCACTCTCAGCCCTAATAATTTTGGATTTACTCCAGCATGTCCCTGTTTTATACTGGGGAGACCAAAAGCCAGATACAATGCTCCAGATGCAGCCTCATAGGGGCCCTTAGGCAGACCTCCATATTTTAACTGCAATATTAGGTTAAATTAAAGATTCCATATATGTCTGGCACATAGTTAATCCTTCCCTTGGTGCTTTCAGCCTTACTGCTCTACTTGAAGACTGAGGTTCAGCCTTCAGCCACTGATGGAGATGCAAAAGAACAGAGTTCCACCTAACCCAGTAGCATGAACTGTTTACTTCTGCTGTTCCCTCTTCATTGAACACCCTCTGAAATTCTGAAAAAAGGACCTGGCCAGTGGTTTATGATATTTTTTGTATATGAAGTTTCAAGCATTCATTTTCATGTTGCTTAACTGTTTTTACTGGAATGAAAATGCGTGTATTTCAAAGTGAGGAGATCAGCCAGAGGTGGCTCATGAAGATGTTGCTCAATATGAACAGCAAGTTATATTTTTCTGAGGTAATAGCCTAATATTTTATTGGAGAAGCATTTAAGGATTTAAAAAGTTATCTTCTTGCCAGAAACACTGACAGCTACAACACTGATCTTCAGAACAGACTGAAGGCCATGAGCGATTCCTACTCTTGAGCATCTCCCTCAAAGAAACCAGAAAATAGTTTGAGATTCCATGTTCCTTCCCTTTTCCTTCCTATTGTTCTTGTTGACATCTTGCTGTGTGCTGGAATGAGAAGGAACACCACTGGGTAACACTGGTTACCTGTTGGTTACAAAGACTGGATTATTGACCATATTCAGAGGTGTTGTCAGCTATTTTCAATTTTACCTGGCATCCCAAGCACCACTTGTGTTTCCCTGGCAGTTCTTGCCCCAGCTAGGAACTCATCAGATGAACAGTTCCCTCTCTGCTCTTGAGACAATATCCCTTCCCACCCATTGTGTGGAAAAGCTCTCAATGCAGCACCAGTAGTGATCCAGAAACTTCCAACATTTCTTTTATGCCACCATTGCTCAGTCTGTCCACATATACTCTACTTTTCTGCACTTGCATATGTCTCACTATACAACAATGACACATACTAGATGAATTTTCTACACTGTCAGTCCCCTGGGGTTGGGCATGGGTACATGAAAAAACAGTGGGACTGAGAGGAATCCTGGTAACTTGCCTTGGGAAAAGTTTTCTAAAGGAAAACTTAAATCACCACTCCAGATTTTGGCCAAGTACATGAGGTAAGGAGAGTTCCTGTTACAGGAGTCACTCCTATTTCAAATGGAATCCATTGCATAGCATTAGTAAAAAGCCTTAGGCTGCAAGCAGCGAACTTTCACCTACTTACTGATGAACTTATAGTGAACTCTGACTTAGTTACATGAGGGAAGGCCCCAAAGCCGGTGTAAATTAGAAAAGAGAAGTGTCCTGATTTTGGCTGGGATGGAGTTGTTTTTTCTTCCTGTTAGCTGGTATAGTGCTGTGTTTTGGATTTGATAAGATAGCCACATCCATCAGCAGAAGTTGCCTCCTCAAGAAAAGAAAAAGAACGGCCTGCCTGGAATCAGTGAAAGGATCCAATGAAGAACAAGGAGA
>NW_010564309.1:0-24690 GCF_000687285.1 Phaethon lepturus | reverse complement strand
TTCGTGAGTTGCCTGCCCCTTCTTCCAGAAGGTTATAGCTTTCTTCCACAAAAAGAAAAAACAAAACAAACAAACAAAAAACCACCAAAAAACCAAACCCAAAACCCCAAACACTACAAACATTTATTTGTAAGCATAATAATGTTGTCAGATGCATAAACCTATAAAGCTAATTCTGAAAGTGAGGGAGTAATATCTAAGTCTGATTTACCATTCAAAACATTTTGGTTTGAAATTTATTTCAGCATTTTCTTTTATTAACCAAAGTTAATACTGAAAAATAGAGATCATATAGCCCATTTTACATTTCCTACATCTACTGCTAAGATGAATAGAAAAGGTAGATCAGGGACAGTAATGACAGAATATGATTTAAGGAAGTACTATGTTTTACTCACTGTGATTTGTAGGATCTTATTCATTATTCAAACAAATGATAGGTACCTGCTAAAATGTCTGTAAATCCCCAAAGCTTCATCTATTTCATAAAGAAATGGTGTGTAGCCAACAGTTACTAGTGTTTCATTTGTAAATCTTTGGTTAAAATCTTTTAGACAGGAATCTGGCAGTGCAAATAGTATTGTTTGACTTGCATCAAAGTTCTCGCTTTTTTCTATTTTTCCTTCTTTTAAATTTAAAAGTTTTTCAAGGATTTAATTACATCTCACAGCCTTCGGCACATAAAGGCTGATGAAATCATGGTCATAGATGCTAATTTCATGTAAGTTTGGAGGCATGGGAGCAAAATACCAATTACCAGATAATTGGGATGTAAGACTAAGTCTGAGGGAAGGACACAGAATCCAGGAGCTCATTCAACACCTGTACATAATGCAAATACAAAGGACAAAATTTGCCCTACCAAGAGTCAGAAGAAAACTCCACTGATACCTGAAATACATGAAAAGGTAGCAAGGATGTTGAAACTTCCCCCTATGGCATTCTGCAATGCTAGTCACTTGGTGAAATGTACCTACCCCTAAATGGATAGGTCCACTTACTGATGACATAGGAAATATGGTAACAATATCCTTCACAATGCTTTCATAACCCAGTTCAGAAGCATGAACTCAGTTCAGGAGGATGGTGTTTTCTGTGGAAAAATATATTCTTTCTAATGACCTTACTTGTGAGAAGTGCTCAGGATTGCTCCATACCATTATCAAAATTCTTATTGGTGACATTTCCAAGAGAGTGCTAAAATAGTAATATTAACTGTGAGTCTAAAGAAAACAAGATATCCACTACACTTTTTTCATAATCATAGTGCTGACCTCTACTGTTTGACGCACGGAGAGGATTATGATTATATTAACAACATTGGCAAAAAAAAAAAAAATCTATTTTCCCAAATATACATTTTACTCCCACAACATTTTTCTGTTATAGAATCTCAGGGATGAGAATTCTAATGCAATCTGCCCAGCTGTGCACCATTTATATAGTAATCATATCTCTGTTGTCTATAACATAGGGCTACATTATGCTTCTTTACCCAAAGGGCTGCAAATATGTTTGGAATGTACTAATTGATACCAGTCTTAGGTGGATAACCCATAATTTAAAAGACAATGTAATTCATATTCTGCTACGTTATATTCAGACAAGTCATTATATCAGGTAGTGCCTACTGAATATCATGTAAAATCCCCCCTCACACTGCCCAGACAAATAGAAATGTCATGACAAAAATGGAGTTATTAATGAAGTACCATTTACATTAATAGCCCCATTTATATAGCATACCAGGCTAAGTTTATCATGTTACTTTACTAATTCTCTGCTCTGATCTCATTTGACAAAGCATATATATATATTTTTGATTTTGACATTTTTTTCTATCATCAGCTATGCGTGCAGCAAGAAGAAAAAGGGAAGCGTTCGAATGTAGGTGACGGACCAAAAGAGATTTCCTTTAGAGTATGTCTTTTTACAATTACATGTACAGTAGCTCTTTTTCCACCATCTTTTTATCCTTTACAAGATATTTTGGACTAAATTCATTCCAGGAGTGATTGTGCTGATTTCCACTGAGTCACACCTGGGATGAATTTGTCCATTTGTCTTCTCCTCAACACTCAATTGTCACTTTAAAACTCTGAGCCATTTGTTGGATTAAAAGAGTTCTTTTCCTGATCTTAGAGCTCTTCTAATCCTGTCTGTGACTCTCTTTCTCAGTTATGTGAAATGTTATCACATTCTGTTGACTGGTGTTCTCTGTGAGACATGTTGTTATGAAGTAAATCCTGTGGTAATTTTGCATGTTATTGTAATTCCCTTAGCCACATAATGTGTATTCTTTATTTGTAACAAATAAAAAAGTTAAATCATATATATGTGGATAATATTCAAAAAGTTCAGCTTTGAACTGAGGCAGCTTCAAGCCTCCCTAATCTGTATTTGACCAAAAAAATATCATCTCCTACTTCTTTGAACATAACCGAGGAATTATTTCACCAAAAGACTACTTAAAAGGACCACATTGACCAGGATTATAAAACAAGCCATTCTTTTGAATTAAAAATCTGAAACTTTTGTCACAGATTTTCCATTTCAGCTGCTGCCCTGAAAAGGGGCACGTTTCACTGTAATTATATTTTATTTGCAAGTCCTTTCAAATCCAACCATATAGGCTTAAAAAAAAGTAACAGCCTTGATCTAGGTCTATGAAATAAAGCTTCCTCAACCATATTCTTACTGGTTTATGATGTCTTTTATCCCTTGTCAGCCACTCCTTTCCTGCTCTGTGAGCTCCTTTTTGCATCTGTGTCTTAGAAGCTGTCAATAGACAAAAAAGCAAGCAATGCATCAAGGGGAACTGAGGACAATATAATTAAGTAGAGGACACACACAAAAGATCCCAGAGAAAGCGGTAGTGATCCTTTTTCTACCTGATCTCTTGCATCATCAAGCAAATATTGGGAAGTCCTCCACAGTGAGGTGTTCTCACTGGATGTTTAGGTCTTCATTGTATTTTTCCAAATACTGTTTTGCGACATGTAACATTTCTCATTTTTATATATTTTTATAAGAAACACTGTCAGCCAAAAGTACAGAACTATGTAAGTTAGGTATTAAGATTTAAAAAATTAAGGAAAAAAAACATAAACAAAAGTTCTTTGAAGAATGAATGGCTATTTTAGAGGGCATGATCTGTGTCCCTCTAGAGGGCATTAAAGGAAAAAAAGAAAGAAGATCTGAAGTAATGATTAATTGTTCTTTTATAATGGCCTCAGATCCCAGTGTTTTTATCATTTTGCAAAGAATTATGGGATTTTTATAACCTTTTTGCTGGAAGGTATATATATAATACTACTTTTCCTTCAGGGCAAAAGCTACCATGTGGCTCTGCAATATTTTAAACCTTTGGAGGGAAAGGGAATTTTCTAGTTTGGCCTTTCCGTGAATCGGTATGAATTCCTCAGGAAATTATAATTATGAAGGAAACACTACAGTTTCAGGATCCACTTCTGTCCCAGCAAGGCAAGACAGAGCAAAATGTTTGGTCTGTAACAGCACAGAATGTCCTGCTCTTCACTCCATTAAGATATACTCTAACAATCAGAGACTACTTCAGTTTCTGAAACCTTGGGAAAAGGACTTTTGTCGTACCTATGATTTCTCTTTTACTTGTTGCATTCTTCATGACTATTCATGACTATTTGTGCTTAGAAATAATATAAATACATCAAAACTACTAGTTAACATTAAACAGGCTATGGAAAACTTCTTTATATTGATGAAGAGTCACCAAACATTGGGTTGAGTAGTCAGAAGGTCAAGGGAAGTAACTATTGCCTTCTCTTTAGCACTTGTAGTCTACATCTGGCTTTATCTAGTGTTGAGCCCTTCGATTTAAAAGAGGTATTGACCAAGTGAAGATAGTACAAGAAAGGAGCACTGGGATGGGTAGGGGACTGGAATACACAATTTGTCAGCAAAGGCTGAGAAACCTGAATTTGCCTAGATTCAAAAAGAGAAGGTTCAGGGAAAAACTAATTGGTCTCCTCAGCTACCTAATGGTGAGCTACAGGAAAGACAGAAGCAGACCCTTCTCAAGTATGCATCATTAAGAAAAAGAGATCATGATCATAAGTTGAAGCAAAGTAGTTCTCACTAAATACAAGGAAAACAAGTTTCTTTATGGGAATGCTTAAGCACTGGAATGGAACAAGTTGCTCAGGGAGGTTATGAAATGTCTGTCTTGAGCTCCAGGTCCTGAGCAACCTGATCTAATTACAAAACCAGCACTGGTTTGAAGAGGAAGTTGGACTAGAGGAACTACCAAGGTCCCTTTCAACCTAAAATATTCTGTTTCAATGAAGTATGAGGACGAACATTCTGAACAACCCAAGTGTCCATTTTACTAGCATTCTTATCAAGATGTAGTCTTCTTTCAGCTGTTTCACCTAGTAATTCAGTTGCACAGCTCTCTTATTTTTCCCACAGTGCACCTTAGTATAGCAAAACACCTTTTTCAGATCTAGATTGAAGCTTGTCCCCAGCTTCATCAGCTGGTTTTGAAAATTGCATGATGAGCTACAAAACACACCATGACTTGTTCCTTATTATTTTTATTAATTAAGGTCTTAGTTATTCAGTTTAGGCATAGCCCTACAGTGGAGCCTGCGTTTCTTGGATCTCCCTGTGCAAAAGAGGAATTTGCATATTATTAATTATTAATATATGTTTGCATTACATTGCAACTTGGTGCTCTGTGGTGCAAGGCTCTGTCTGAACACACACCCTTGGAAAGATTCCACCCATTCCCCAGCAAGTTAAAAGTCACGGGAGAGAAGACAGGCAAAACTCAGAAGAAAATTACAGTACAAATATACAAATGGGAAACTCTCTGACAGAGTTTCTTAAAGGCACCCAAGACATTTACACAGGACATATTTTGCAGCCAGACAGATATTCACTGAGGATATTCTCAATGATTTAATCACAGGGCCATTTCTTCCTCCTTTCTGCCCTTCTTCATAGCATGCCAGCTGGCTTCTTCGATGAAGGAAGAATCAGTCATAGCTCTTGTTATCCTGCACTCCATTACAGGAATCAGGACGACTACTTTCTTTGGTTCTTTCTGAAATAAATTCCAGTTTCTGGCAAATGATGACAAGTATCTTGTCTCTGTTTATTAATCACAAGTAAGGCAGAATGGTTTCTCCCTACACAAGACACTTACCTACCTATCTACACTCTTCCTTAGTCAGTGGTGAAAAATAGCACTTTTAGGAAGTAGTTCATCACAACTAATTTAGATCTCTACATTAGAATGAAATAAACTGAACCCTTACATACACTACAGAAACAGTCTATCTAGGGTATCTAGTACAGAAATAGTGTTTACAGATGAATCTACTAACTTCCACAGTTAGTTGATTGCAAAGTTAGTTACAAATCTACCAGCCTAAGAGTCATAAAAAATGGTTGGTTATTGCAGCCAAGGTCTGTCTCTTGGCTCTTATTTCTGTGACCCAAAACTTCTCTTTACTGTTTCAGGTAGACTGCTGATCCATTATATATGTTGACTGCTCCAAAGGCTGCCTCCACTCTGATAAAAGACCCCAGCACACTCCACAACTTTTAAACATAGACCTCATTTAAGACCAAGTACGTGGCATGGATTTCTCATATGGTGATTAGTAAACATATCTCTTTATGGTAGTGACCAAGCTTCACACAGTAAGGTCATCTCTGCAGCAGCTTAAACAAAAGTAATAGTTTCCAATTACTTAATGATATATTTTCGCACAGCTATCACTATCACGCATTTTTACTGGGTTAATTGTCTTATTTATGCGCTCAACATCATTCAAGTTACTACCACTATATGAACAACACATATCTGTTCATGTCCCATATTATTAAATGTTAGATGGGATTATTTTCATGTCATCCTCCAGCAGTAACACAGACTGTGTTAATTTTGTTGACCTGATGGAAAACAGAAATCTTTCTTAGTCTACTGTTTTTCTTATTATCAAATATCCATCACTTCAATAACACAGCTACATTAAGTAGCTTTCCTGATCTTTAGACCTACACAGTATTGCTTCAACCTAAAATAATATTATCAAGGTCAACATAACAAAAAGCCCCACAACTGGCAAAATGTCAGAATAAGAATACTTAACATTTGTATTTGTTGTTGCTGATAGAAATTGTCTGGTTGGCTGCACCAGTGGGTTTGAAAATCTGCTGTGTTCTCCTCATTTCTGATGTTGATGTTGATATTAATGTTCAGAACTATTTTAGGAATCTATGTCCAAAACCTCGATTCAAAATGTTCCATCATAAAATTGTGAGACTCAGTAATAGTATGCAGGTCCACAAGTGGTCAAATATCCGTCAGTTATGTAACACTTGATAATTTTTAACATATCTAACAAAAGTGCCTCGAAGAAGAAATGAAGTTTTTTTCTATTGTTCTAGGTATAGCATCATATGTGAAGTGGCTCTTTTTTAAGATGGCAACACTAGTCCCTATGCACAGATGAGGTGTTTTCCCATCTCTCTTACCTCCACAGCACAATTCAGTAAGTATTTCCAAGACTGGCTTATTGATAAGATTTCCTGCATAGCAACAATCAGAAGATACAACCTAATATTACAATGGGACAAAGACAATAAGATGCATGCAAAATATAGACAGCATATATTCAGTAGTTTCTCACTTCCAAGAATAAAAAATTTTCAGACATTTGAGGTTTTGCTTTGTGGGTTTTTTTTTTTTTCCACCAGAAACAAATTCTTAATGAAAAAGAAAGTCTCTTTTCAATTTTCTTTTGTATTGAATGCCCAATGAACAACACAGCTGTGCCATGAGAAGTTAATGGCAACTTACGGATATTAATGTGGAGTTGGATCAGGCAATTTATCAGCTTTTACCCTCCTTGCTAGCCCAGTTATCCCAGACAGAATAATTATCAACTGTACTACCTAAAAATCTGTTACTCAAAACTTCTGAAACTTTCAAATTCCAAACTAATTCAGGGAGCAAAACTTGCACAAGGTCATCTAATCCTGCAACAGCAATGGCTATCTGCCACTTACAGCAGAGTTTGACAAGTACAAGCCATTACCAGAAGAACTCTTGAGGCTGTTGAATGTTACAGTAATAGATAAGTTTAATTACTTAGGTAATGTGAAATGGAGGGGGGAAAAGAGAACTTTATTGTGTGGAAGACAACTTCATAACACACAGAATACAAACCAAAGCTTGAAAGCGTGACCTCTTCCATCCGCAGTTCACTGACAGCGTGGAATGGTTTGAGAATGGAGAAAAATAAAACTTGAGTCCAATAATCTTATGCTTTATACTAGGCAAGATTCATGTCCAGAGAAAGAAAGAAAAGAGTTATTCAAAGGTGAGTTATAAAATAGCAGATGAAAGATATAACAAATTGTCGTTATTCTAAGAAAGGCAGAACTCAAATGAAACAGGTATTTACCTCATGGGGAAAAAAAGAACAATGCAAACCACTGCTAACTGTTAAAATGATTGCTGAAGGGTTGCAGCAGCTCAACCCTGCTCAAATTAGTCAGTCAGGAAAGCATCCCCAGAGACAAAAATCCTATGAAAGCTAAATTCTGTATAAAAAGGAGGAAATAATACAGAATGTGGGGAGTTGAGGGGACTATACCAGACACAGGTTTGCTGTAGATATGGTATTATAAAGGAAGTGTCAATTTAATACAGTATATCTAATGTTCGAAGTGATGACATAATCAGAATCACTAGAAAGTGCCTGTTGTTATGGTTCATGGAAGCTCACAGCAAGACCTCAAGTGTTGACAATGCCCAAGACTAATGGCGTCATACTGACACCATACATCATACCACCCTGACCTGAGAGTGCATTGGGTTGGGAGCTGTTGAGGCATCCTAGCACATCCATGTCTCTGCCCACCTATTTTTCATAAAAAAGAAACTTGGGGTTGCAGTACAAAAGGGAACTATACTGCAGTTTCACAAAATTTCGGGTCTGCATTGTTAGGGGACTGGGACCATGGACACTCTTGTGATAAGAAGATCAATTTACGTATAGGGTAGAAACAACAGATCTCTGTAAGACCACTTGGTCTCTGATAGAGCAGTTAAAAGTTAGGTTAAAACTGACATTCCTGGAAAGAGAGATGAAAACAGAAAGGTTTAAAAAGTAATGATTCATTTTGTGTCTGCAAGCCATAGTTACCCTCAGAAAAGATGACAGAGGAAACTTGCTGATAACAGCTGGTCTTGAAGCACTTAATGTTTGTAGTATTTTGCATTTAATTCAGGTAGATGAGGCTCAGGCAGAGGAGGCTAACTGCAGAGATATAATACAGAGATTTGAGAAGTATTTCTCATTACATAGAAATGAAACACATCAGCAATGCATTTCTAAGCAGAGAGCACAAAAAAATGAAAACATAGAAGTGCTCATGTGTGAAGAGCTAATGTAGCAATTCAGGGACAAACTGAATCCTTGATAATATGATAACATGACTGGAATCTGAAACAAAACAGCCTAAAGGAGAAATTAATGTAAGACTCAGATTTAACTGTTGACCAGCGATTAGAATTTGTCTAGCAACGAGAGTTACACAGACCAGACAAACCCATGGATTGCAGAGAGTCCTCTGAGACTTGCAGACATGACAGAGTCCATAATACTGCAAGAAAGGACACCTGAGGCAGAAAAGAATCCAGAGGTCAAAGTAAGAATCTACTGAAACCAGAACATGATGCTCCACATGCTGTGGTAAACAGCTGGAGTCAGCTGAAACTGAGCCCCAGGATATGGCAAGACCAGAACTAATAGACTTACTGCCATCTAACAGCAGTCATCCTTATTTCTCACAGGAAACACCATCCCGACTCCTGCATTGTCCCAGGACTGCATGCAGGGCATCTCTAAGATTAGATCACACATTCCTATTTAGTTGCAATTAATTTCTGGGACATACACTTCTTAAATTTTGTGTTATGCTATATTATATGTTAACTACTGGGCTACTGTCCTTAAGTTTGGTTAGAAACAGAGGAAAGAGGAGAACGTGTCTTTAAGAAGTCCTCATACAAGCTGTTTAAAACTAGATGTCAATATAATATCAATGTATAAAATGCTAAGCAGTTACACTTTACTCAGTGAAGGATCCCAGATTTAATTGTCTAATTCTCAGTATCTAATGCTCAACCCACATCCTGGCCCTATTTAGTTAATTAATATAGATGCAGATAACCAGACTAAACCAGTACTCACAGCCCAAGGAAAATTCTGTCTTTAAAATGTTTGCTCAGACATCTTCCCTTGTTTCTGAGACCTGTACTTTGTGGTTAAGCTAAGGTCCGTGAAGAAATGTGGAACATGGGCACACGCAGAGAGATAAGAAGGCCACAGATTGAGTGTATCTTTCTCACAGATAACAGCATCTGACAGTAAGGAGTACTTAGATCTACAAAACCGCTAGACGGAAACCAGGAAAGTTGTTGAATACCAGGCAAGACAGGCACTGACAAAAATTCCTTTAGATAGTCCAGGAGAACTGCGCCCATACCTCATTTCAAAAAAAGAACGTTTTTCTTAAGAAATAATTCAGTGTAGGATTTCTTTGACGGTTGAAAATGTGGTATCTTCAGTGCTTACTTTTTTTTTTTTCCCAGCTCAGTTCTCTAAGTAGGCTCTAAAAGACATCATCAAAACATATCTGGAATGAAATGGCTACCTGAGTAAACTTAAACTTAGAAGTTTTAAAAGCCTCCCTTCAAGCCTGTATGCTTTCTTGAAGCTTGAGATCTGCCAACTTTTGTATGGTATGATGAGGAATATAATGCAGAATAATGAGGCATTCTGAAAAGAAAGGTTAAAACAAATACAGCATAAAGCCTCATACAAGACACACGGTATTATAAATATGCTTAAAGAGTATAAACTCATATAGTCAATCTGTTTGTCTCTCATATTATTGGTATACTTTGATATGCATTTACTGTGATTTACTGCAATGCCCAATTCATTATCCAAGTCTACGGTTTCAGTGTAATATTTTGAGAAAGAAGTAGCATTTAAAAATACAACCACTCTACCTTGATGTTAATTCGTTTCTACAAAAAAGTGAAAACCATTATAAGAAGACAAGACCATATATGAAAAGTAAATATATCATCATGGTTATACATATCAAATATATGATGTATGAGGAAACTATTCTTTATGCAAAAGAGAAATTCTGCTCTGTAATTTCAAACTGAGTACATTTTTATCTTTCATTTTGGATAGCTTTTATCATAGTCACACTTTTCTACTTTGCTTGGAAATAATGAATGACTTCAAAAGGTTATATTTTTAGTTGAAAAGACTTTCAAGTGAATTTAAATTAAAAAAAAAGAAAGAAAGAAAGAAAGAAAAAAAAATGGAGAAAATGGGAAAATGTATGGCAAAGTTAGAACACAACATCTCCTCCTGTCTTCAGTGAATGCTTGTTTTCTAGTATGGTGTAAATGGCACAAAGGTATACAAGATCAGTTTTGGTATCTGTGAAAACAGTTTAGAAATATAGTTAATACCATATAATAGAAAAAGAACTAGTAGTGGCTAGATTTGTCAGCTAGCACAAAGAAGCAAAATAGCACTTTACTAGCTGTCTCTGTAGAGCAGATAGTGTGTGTCAAATGCTAAGAAGCAGTCTTCCCCGTAAGCAATTTTCAGATAGTTGAATCCACAATGCTAAAGACAGTTTATAGTTGCTTTTAGTTTTGTTTTCATTATTGAAACAGACCATTTTTACACTGCCTTGGTCTCTCTTATAAATTATTCCTACAAACATTTATATGTGAGTAACTTTATATGAGTCATTCTCTTAGTAAAGCTCTATACATACATACATAATTATTTGCAAGATCAGGCCACTGAACTGCGTGTAGAACACAGCAAACATTATCCTCTGCTCACAGACAGAAACTGAGAATACCACAGAGAGCTAGAATAGCTTGTCATTTGTGAAGAATAATGCCTCAAATCCATATACAATATAATGAAAATCCTCTTAATATTATTAAGCACAGTGTGTCTGCCTACATACTTCCATATATATTTGAAGTACTATGTATACAAAGCCCCTGAATGCTTTCTAGCTCCTAAGTAGCATAATCCTGATCACAGGATTGATTGTTTGCAGAACTCTAGTGTTGGAAGTCAGCATGGCAAATTCGAGATCTGAAATGACAGTGGTTAAAAATTAAACAGCTAATAATCAACAACTGTCTGAAATACTATTTTGAAGTCAACATTTGTATGCTGTTCACTCATTTTAAAACACCTGGGACTAAGAAAAGAGTATTTTTTTTTCAAACAGTTGAATTTTTGCCAGTGTACTGGTTTGCCTTGTTTCTCAAGTATTTTGCTGATTTATGGATTCTTTTAATAGAAGGATTTTTCTTGTGTGGGCATATCATATTAGAAAATTGAAAGCTGACTAGAGCTCTGTAGAACCCTTGAAAGAAGTCTGTCTAAAAGTAGACTGTTGTATAAAACAAACTGAGTAGAATTTTCATACAGGCTGAATCACGTGCAGACAACAAGAAGGAAGACGGAACAGAGACAAATTTGAATGAAGGACATGAAGTTACTGCAGAAAATTATGTTCCTTGACCAAGAAGCTAAGATACCATTACAGTAAAGATGACATAAGTCATAACAAGGATACCCAAATTGCATATAACTGCAGATTTTCATATCACATCTCCCATTGGGTTACTGAAACAACATTCCTGGGGTCAGAAGGATGCAATCAGGACATGATGTGGTCCACTGAGTTCAAGTAGAAAAATATTGCAGACCTGTTGCTGTAAATTGTAAGTGGCAATAAAAGCAGCAGACCTGTCCAGAATAGAGAAGAAATTACCTATAAAAGTCTACTAAAATGTCTGGAAAACACAAAACCACATTTTTCAAAGTAAAGGAAATACAGTGAAATATAGGCAACCTGTCCTGCAAGTATTTTCAGGAATGTTTCTTAAATGCCAAACCATTACACTCCTAAGCAATTAATTATTTAATAAACAACAACTGACAATAAATGAATGTGGAATATGTGATAGTGAAGTTGTGAATTGTAGCGCTCTGGTGGCATCATAGTACTAAAATGTTTCCCATCACAGCAACCAGCTACATCATTTAGTAGTGTTTCCAGACTGTGGCTCTCTAGATAAATAGCATTTGGGTTAAAATTGTCTTTTTGTACTGATGACCTGTGCAAGCCGACACAAGCCCTACACTTTGAGCACTTCATTAGTGCATTGGCTTCAAGCAGAGCCACTCTGTCCTGAACTTCACCCCTGAAGTACTGAATTAAAACAAGAGATTCTTTGCAGTGTTTCCTTAAAATAAAACAAAAATATTAATCCATTAGCCTTGAACATAAACTAATGTCATCATCTGCCAGAGAATTCTATACAACTTTTTAATCACTGCTATAATTAGTGATGCTTTCGTTTGTCTACTGTGCAGTTCAATTAGCACACACTGCAAAGGAAACACTGCACCTTCACTTGCAAGACATGTCATTTTTATATTTGACTTAACTTTTGTGTAATGTGGAAAAAATATATCCTTCATTTTCCCATTTCTATGTTAAGGACAGTTTTTCAGTTGAGAAGGTTGTTTGCTTTGTTTAAATAAATCCCTGATCAAAGGTGTTTATCTTGTGTTTTCCAAAGAAAAGCATCATGGACTAAAGCAATGAATATATAAAGAGAGAGGAAATTTCAAGAAATAAACTTGATGACAGCAGCATACTGATTGGCAAGCAGCTTGAGATAGAGAAGTGGTTTTTCTCTGCATCTAAAGATACATTTTTATATTTATGATAAATGTGTGCTTGATTCTCCCAGGAATATATTCCCCCAATAAAAAGGGGCTAAATCTTTTTGTGAGTTGCACCTTCAGGTCACAGATTTTAGGATATGACTCAGCTCAATGTACAATGAGTAAATCCATTCCCCTGCCCTGAGACAACAAAAATTTTCTCCTAGACAATGTAAAGCAGAATTACTGGAACTGTTTGCAATAACATAGAGGTCTATCTTACTGCTTATTTGGCTCATTACCTTCTAGCTATGATTGAAGTAAAAAATGTTGGAATAGGTAGTGGTTTTAAGTCAACAAATGTAGGTATTCCAAAATATCACTCATGTCACAAAATGCACTGAGAGATAGTAGAAGAAAAAAAAAAATCGGGCTTTTGTGCTTTCTATCAAGGGTTCATTAGAAGTGACATATGTTAAAGTTTGTAATTCTCAACAGTTTTGTGACTCACAGTTATGAAGTGATATAATACATACTTATATATTTTATTATAATATATTGTGTTATATTTGTTGCATATGCATATATATATGCTTGCTTTCTCTTTCATAACTGAATAATATTATTGCAGTATTACAGATCTGAATGATTTTTCTGCTACAGTCATGATAGTTGCTGTAAATGTGAATTTTTATAGTGGTGTTTTATCTAAACACATGTGCATTTATATAGCTGTTTTATTGAAGTTACTCCTGGGGTAAGTATACAACATTAAAAAGAGTATTTAGAATGGAAGAGGGTTATCCTTGTTAGGAAAAAGCTAGTCTGCTGCAGGTAATTTTTGTAATATTGATATAAGCTAGAGGCATTCTGCTGCTTTAGCAGTAGAAAGCATATCTCACTGTTTAACCAATGACCCAGACAACCCTGACAGATACCCTGTAAAACTTTGAAAAACTTCTGTTATAATTTCTGGTTATCATCTGTCCTGAAGCCAAAAGCACCCGTGATTATGGAAGAATTGTGGCTTTTACTGAAATTAAAATAAAGTTAAAATCTAGAAAACAGTGACAGAAACACTCACTGTTCCAGCTGTTGAAAGGTAATTGGATTAGAATAATGAGCACTTATTTCTGTTTGGTAATTACTGTACTTCCCTGAAAAGACTATTGTTCAAAGGTAATTGTACTGGACAGTTTCAAAGATGTGCTTTTATTTCCACAGCTACTGTGTTTTACAAAATGCAGTGCTGATGGGATCAGTTTAATTTATTACAAGGGGATGAAGGTATGTTTTATAGGTATAATAAAATATTATATACATTCAAACATCTGATCTATGAAGTGATACAGAGCGATTTTTTTAATGGAAAGGTGAAAAGAATGGGTATACAGATATTCACTGGGACTATACTCTGTGGGTGACACTGGCCTAAATAAGCCGTGGTCTTTACCTCAGGGAACCCTACTGAGCCGTGCACCCCAGAGACATTCACAGTCTGTATGTACATTAGGGGACCTGAAAGTTCTTCTGACTTCACAGATCTGGATGTTCACCTGAGCTGCCCTTAGTGCCCTGATGGCTTGAGACCCATGCAGCAGATGCCCACCTCCAACCCACTACCCTTCACTGTCATAACGAGAACTTCAAGTTCTAATCTCCAGAGGACACAAAAAATAAGTGAGTGGAGAAATGGGAACTGTGGCAAGATCTAAACAGGTGCATGATGCGGAGACTAAATATCCCATTGCCATGTATCCCAATGCACTCTGCTAACTAGGTTCAGATTAACCGGAGTGTCCTTGCACCGTAGTAAACTCTGTCGACTAACCCCCCATTGAGGTTATGAGCAAGCTGTCACTTCTAAAACAGCCATCAGACTCTTTGGTATTATCCAAAACTAAGAGTTTCGAAGGTCCAGGAGCAGTGAGCAATTAAGTATTGCTGAAGTTCACCTTTGGATATCCTCCTGGGCTGTGTCAAATTCAGATTGCTTCAATCTGTATGTACAAATCCAGGGACCGTATTTTCTCCCTGATATATTGAGGAGAATATTTAAACTGTAGCAAAAAGAGGAGATACTGTTCTCCTAGGTATAGCTTTAACTGTCCTTGTAGTGGCTTATTTCCTGTTAGATAAAGTTGCTTTCTCAGTTGCTGTTGGATATAAATGTAGAAAAAAAAGGGAAAAAGACAACTCTGTGTTTTCGAACCTCTTACCAATCTACTACTGATGTTGCATTTATGTAGGACTTTCAAAGTTTACATCAGAATTGTAGCATCAAAGTCATCAAGCATATCAAATATCAGTGTAATATCAAACAATGAGACTGGAATAGGGAGAGGGAGAAGTATAACAAGTTTCCTTTGCTTTTACTTCCAGTGCACATTATTCTTTGCTTGAGCACGTGCTTAACAGCACTTAGTAAATATCTTTGCAAATCCAAATGATTTTATGACTTTTAGCATACATGGATATTTAATATTTTTAATACTTTTTACTATTTATCTTTTGCCTTTTTTTTTCTTTGTAATTAAAAAAGGACATTTCACCCCCTCAATGAACAGACATGAATTTCAAGTGGCCAGTCACGTAACATGGATAGCATATGGTAAGTATAGTTAGTATATGAGAGTGACATGATAGATAAGAAATTAGTAGCTGCCTGAGTAAATATGATGACCTGGACACTCCTGTTACTTTAGGAATGCTACAGTGTAGGTATCTAGTTGAAGATGTCCCTGCTTATTGCAGAGGGTTTGGACTAGATGACCTTTAAAGGTCCCTTCCAATCCAAACTATTCCATTCTATGATTCCATGATTCTATCTACATCTCTTTTCTTTTATAGCCAATGAGAGAGAAAGGATGGTTTAGGGTACAATACAACAGACCTGTTTTAGACATCTACCTTAGGATAGTGCTTTAACTACTCCTTGGAAGCGTTCATTTCTCCTGGGTGATTCACTGTATCTTGCACATTTCAGCTTGTAATCAGCAGGATTTCACTCCCAGGTATTCCCAATGCAGTGTCTCTAAAGCAAAGCAGCCATAAACTGTAAAGCACACATCCCCAGGATAATCACCTTTTCCCAAGTAGTACAGAAACATACAATTTCTCCATAATTTTCTCAGCATCAGGGCAGTGGTTAGGTGAAACAGATATAAATAGTCTATGACTAGACTAACGGTATTTTGTTCACCGGGGATCATACGACTCTGTAACTTGTTCTGGTTTTTAGCCACTGCAAACTTAGTCTCTCTCTGTACATTTATATGACACAATTGGTAAGCTTTTTCACCTGCCACACAAGAACCTCAATCATGATAGTCTACAGGATGGGACCACTCCTCATACGTTTCTATTTCTGCCTCTATTGACCTTGAAACCTCTTGAACATACAGGGAGGGGATCTTATTAAATTCACTACATATACAAGCCTGAAGGGAAGGAGAACAGATGTGAGTCTGGCATTTCCAGGCTCAAAAAAAATCCCTTCTGAACCTAGAGAATTCCCAATTTATGAATGTCTCTTAGAGAATTCTACCAAATTGGACAATTGTGGCACCCTGATCATTACCACAGGGGAGAGACTTGTTTCATTCTTTCAAAAAGGAGCTGTAAGCAAGCAACTTACTTACCTTCTAGGCAGGGTACTGTGTCAGGTATCGCAAGTGGCTGGAGGCATCTTCCGATAAGCTTTCAGTCAGCCAGCAGGCATCAGAGATGGTCAGACTGTTAGATATATACCTTTCATCAATGATTCCCATGCTTTACATCAAGGTAGTTCCTCAGGTGGCCCAAAGGTTTCCTGGATTAAATTCTGAGTTGCTTAGCGCTCTCCAGGTCCTATGTGGGAAGACATAAATCTAACTCTTAGCACTGAATCCCACTGTGCTCCCAGGAAGAGAAGTTAAAGTGGAAATTTACAAAATCCTCATTTTTGATCTAGCTCATTCTTTCTCTCTCTGTGGCTCAATACACTCTAAATTATTCCCTGTAATAGCCTCTACAGAAGATAATCATTGTCAATGCTGGCTGAGTCATGTAAACACTTATTCCCATCATGTGAGAATATCTGGATGATTAGGCAATCCAGGCAGAAGATACCTCTAATCCTGGTTAGTCATATCTTCTTAAGATTGGATAATGCAGTGGATGTCCTTGACAGAAGACCCCAAATGTTTGAATTTTGAAAAATTTTGTAAAAAAAAAAATATCCATTCAGCATGTTGTTATGTTTGGGTTTTTTTGTTTTGTTTTGTTTTTACTTAGGAAGGACTGTTTTAAGCTCCTGATTGCAAAGGAAGGTTAAAAGGTTGCCTGCAGTCTGGAATTTCACATGTCACTTTCCTTCAGGTAAAAGCACTAAATAAACTTATTCTCTACCTATTAAGGAATAATTATGCAGCTTTCCAGTCTTTTAGAGGGGGTATAGTAGGATGGGGATGGTATAATACTAAACTTAGACTGAGTCTTTGAAACAGGAGGTCAGAACCCAAACTGAAAACGTCTGTACTACCAAGTCTTAAGAAATAGGTTGAGTTCCTATGGATCACAGTGATGTCTCTGGTAGATTGCACCCAAGATGAATTAAGGGGAATAATACTGATGGATAAAAGAAGCAAATGATTAATTTTGCTAAGAGCAATTCTGTAGATAAATGCCTTGGGAAAAAATCAGAAGAAAACAGGGGAGTTTAGCTGTTGACTCTGTTTATTTATATATTTATTTATGTATGTGAGAAAATAGAAAAATAGATGTCTGTGGAACAGGGACAAAAGCAGGTAGTGGTCCACAGTGTTAAAATGTCAACTAAAGTCTAGAAGGAAAAGAGAAATTAACAAGAAGAATGTTGCTAGCTAAAGAAAAACAATTTCTGTACTATCTCTAGAGCTGTGCTGAAATTAAAGTCAGTTGAGATATTGTTGTGAGCAATGATTAGAGAGGTCAGAACAGCTATTGGTTGCTGACTAGAGAGATGGGAAATGTGAGGCAGGAGTGACGAAAGGAAATGCTTTGATTGGTAACTGGAGAAATGAGATGTTCTTTTTTTTTTTTTTACTAAGCCTCTGATGAGAAAATAAAGGTCAGATATTAGGAAGCACAGTTTCTCCCAAAAACTTTGTAAGAAGGGAGCTAAGCAAAAGTAGGATAGCTGGGCCAAATGATAGCAGTTAGAAGCAGATCAGGAGGGTACAATTTTTATTTAGATCTCTAGGTAAAGATGTGAAAGGCTACAGCAGTGAACAAATAAAGAAACTGTATAGATAAAATGGAGAAAATACTTCTCAAGGAAACTGCTACAGGTAGAGATGACATTATTGCTACTTCAGATGGAAGTATATTATATTAATAGATTAAAACTTCTTTGTTACCTCAGAAGAAAGTCTAGAAAGATAAGGGTAGCTATTTGAGTTGAGGTAACAATATTATGAGATACTTAACAATGGCTGTTAGTAACCTCAGAAATTAAAAATGGAGTATGAGTTAGATCCTGTATTCCAGTGGGATGCTTGGTAGATCATCACAGATGTATCCATACTGTATAGAGAGCAAACATAATGTCAACAATAATTTTCATATATTTTCTCTAATATCAATGTCACTTCTACATTTTTAACAATACTTACTCATACTGTCAATCTGTGGTTCTTCATCAGTAATAAATATTCACTAAACTAAAAAAAAAAAAAAATTAAATGTTTATTTCAGTATCTGTTCCAAATTTCACTAATCATAGAATGGTTTGGGTTGGAAGGTACCTTTAAAGATCACCTAGTCCAAACCCCCTGCCACAAGCAACACGTTTCACTAGATGAGGTTGCTCAAAGCCCCATCCAACTTGACCTTGAAATCTTCCAAAGATGGGTCACCCACAACTTCTCTGTGAAACCTGTTCCAGTACCTCACCATGATCTTTATAAAAAATTTCATCCTTGTGTCCAATCTAAATCTACCCTCTTTTAGTTTGAAGTCATTACCCCTTGCCCTGTCACTATAGGCCCTATTACAAAGTCTTTCTCCATCTTTCTTATAAGTCCCCTTGAAGTACCAAAAGGCTGCAAGAAAGTCTCCCAAGAGCCTTCTCTTCTCCAGGCAGAAGAACACCAACTCTCTCAGCCTGTCCTTATAAGAGAGGTGTTCCATCCAGCTGATCATTTCTGTGGCCCTCCTCTGGACTTGCTCTAACAAGCATCTGTCTTGTGCTGAGGATCCCAGAACTGGATGCAATACTCCAGGTGAAGTCTCAGCAACGGAGACTAGAGGGACAGAATCATCTCCCTCGACCTACTGGCCATGATTCTTGTTATGCAGCACAGGATGCTGTTGGCTTTCTGGGCTGCAAGCACACATTGCCAACACATGACCAATTTTTCATCCACCAGTATCCAAAGTCCTTCTTGGCAGAGTTGCTCTCAGTCTATCCATCCCCCAGCCTGTACTGGTACTGGTGATCACCCTGACCCAGGTGCAGGACCTTGTGCTTACCCTTGTTTAACCTCATGAGGTTCACATGTGCCCACTCCTGAAACCTATCAAGGTCCCTCTTGATTGCAGCTCTGTACCTAACAAAACTTGCATTTATATGTAACCTTTCCTATAGGTAGTTTTTATCAAGAAAAAAAGATCTGCTTAAAATATATTTGAGATGTCAAATAAAATACTTAATATCCTTACAGAAAGAAAAAAGAAACTTACCTAGAGGTTCTTTGTTGTGAAATCTGTGTCCTCATTTGGACCTAGAAGACAAGATCTATTCTTTATTAGTAACAGTGGCTATACTAAAAAAAAAAAAATCAGAATCATTTAATCCAGTAACTTCTGCCAAATATTTAATAAGATGGCAAGAATTCTTCATAATTAGAACAGATGAAAACCAAAGAAAATCATTTAAAACTGACTTTTTGGCAGAACAAGAGATTTAGGATGGAAAATGTTGAAAGATAATGGGAAATGAAACACAAAGCACCTGGTGGTTTGTACAGTTCAGGTAGATGAATCTCATTGTCAACTCAACCCAAAATAAAGTTTCACCTGTCTAAAACACAGTGGCACCTTATGTTTCCTTTTCTTTTATTGACACACCTTACAAATTAGTGGTGTACCACAGTCAAGCTCCCTTAAAGCACTGGGTGATTTAGTCAGAGAACTCTCCAAAATGCATTTTGGGAATTGTAGTCCAGATGGTAAGTGCATGCCATGGAGTAATTGAAAGCCTATTGGGAAGAAAGTACTGTTCCTATAACCTTACACATAAACAAAATAATATGAATACCACTTGAGATTAAATATTTCATTTTTACTTTCCTAGCACAAAAAAATTAACAAACCACAATCCTTTCTGCAAAATTCTCCTTCCTTTTTTTTTTTTTAAGCAAAAAGCCTTGATCTATGTATGCATGACTTATATGTGACATGATATTTATGATATTTTTTGGAAATTTTCCGTGGTAATAAAGCAGTAATGAAACATCAGGTGAGGCATATGCACTCCACTTAGTCCAGTCTCCTAACTAACAACACAGAAAGTCAACTAACATAAGAAAGCTTTCATTCATACTCTACATAGACAGCCTTTTTGTCCAAAACATGAAATTATCTCCTAACTTTACAATTTATCTGCTATTTTGATTTGACATAATTGGTTTATTTTAAATTTCAGAAAGGGAAGGAAATTGCAGACATTAGCAACTCTAATGCTTTGCAAATGTACGAAAGGGTACAAAATGGCACAATATACTCCTTTCAATATTTCCTACCCATACAAACTGGCCATGCAATACGCTGACTTGCATAAGAATGGAAAAAGCCAATGTAAAATGTTTTTATTCCAGGTCACACCATTTTTCTTAGTTGTTGTAATGTTCCATCCAGATTGAGGTCACACATCCTAGGGAGTTATTTCATCATGAAAACAGGTTACGTCAGCTAATTGCTGTCTTAATTCATAATTCATCATGTTGTGCGTTTTATTAGGGTAACCTTAAAGAGCTCTGGTGAAATGGAGGCTTGTGAAATTAAAGAATCTTTATCTTTCTTCTCCTGTATGATATATTCCAGAGGTAATCAGTGGGATTTATTCACATGATGTGTGAGGCAATCTGTAGAGAGAATCCTCTATTATGTGATCCAAATTGAATATCAAACAGCTTGTTGGCATCGTTGATCATGAAAAAGGTATCTTTTCTCCTCTATTTGGAGCTTTGATTTCTTCTGGATAGTAAGAGAGAAGCACTGTTAACATCATTCCCTACAAATTCTGTCTTTAAGTTCATAAGTCTATGTAGACTAAGCAGAGTGGATTTTGCTACATCAGGAAAAAGGTGAATTCTTTGTCCTTGAAATGTTACTTGGGGGTTTTTTGCTTGTGGGTTTTTTTTTTTCTTTGTTTCTTTCTTATTTGCCTGCAGAGAGAATACCATCACTTTATGAAAACACTACAAAAGAAATAATTTCAGGAGGCATCTTGTCATCTACAAATAGAAGGATTCACAATTATTTTAGCTGCAGGTCAGAGTGTCTTTTTTGAAACCCCTAACATATTAAATACAAAAGTACCTTTCCATAAATTACCTACCAGAATACTACATGCATCTCTTCAACCTCAGCAGCATGTAATCTGAAAACTTTCCTGCTTTTAAAATAATTTCTCAGTTATTCAGTTTAAAAAGAAAGTGACATCTATGGCAACACTTATTTTTACATTAGTGCAATTTTCCTTGAAGGCAAATGGAAGTTATGCCCACCTACACCACAGCTGAATTTGACCGATAGTCTTTAGTAACATTGTTTCTTAAAATATTCTCATCAGCAACGATCCTCAAATCATTATCCTTACACTTCTACATTTGCTCTTTTAAAGAAAGAGATGCAATATAATTGAAATTTACTGATTTAAGCAAACTTATTAACTTTTTTCCTGTTTTCAACATGACCTTTCATATGTGCTTTCAGTGAAACTTTTTCAAAAATAAGCACCTTTTTCACCTGTAGAAGAGGTCTTAAACTGGGCAGAAAAGGAAATATTTTATTTAGTAATGAAGTCATCTTCTTTCAGTTTTTATTAACCCTGGTCTATAGGCAAGGCTTGTACAGGGCTGCTGAGCAATGAAGGATTTCCTGGACAAGCCAGTTTTTTTGTGGAGCTGCAGAACTGATCGGTTTCTCCCAAATATGGATGAACAATGTCTCTGTTTTGATGACGGGTTTTTTTATCTTTTCCTGTTACTATTCATGTAAAGCTCAAGAGGTCCAAATCCAGCAGTTTTACTACCTTTTACTTCCTGATGCTGCATGGAATCTGTACTGTATTTTCACTACAGTGCCTGGAATCATGGCATTTGTGAGCCACCCTGCTTTAAAAAAAAAGAAAAACATAAGCACTTGCTTTGTAAACTTCTCTCTACCCAATTTGAAAAGGGGGAAAGGCAGCAATCCGTAGCTTTTTGTTAGGGATCCAGTGAACAGCCCCCTGCTCCAACGGTACTAATCATGACAGAGAAGTTGACAGTGTCATCCTGGTATTTATCATGCTTCAGCTTTACTGTTTTAATTTCTTCTAGTGTAAATGGCCAGAAAAGCATTTTTGACACTTGCACCCCCCACAAAGTAGCAGTTTTGTTCACTGGGGTAAGAATTCACAAAAGTATTTCAGGTGCCTTGTGCTCTTTGCACTACCTATCACTGTCAGTAGCACAAACAGAAGCAAGGAAGACATAAAAACAAGATGAAGATTTACAGCATATGGATAATAAGAGTGAGTTAAAGCTATAAATTTTCACTTTTACAACAAGACTGAAGTGTACTTTTGTTGATTCTCAGAATGATTAAAAAACAGGTAAGAGATCAGTGAGTCTGGATGTCTCCCAATTTTTGGTGTTAGAGCAGGAGAGGAGTCACATAATCTCCCAATAAAGGAGTTTGTCCACTATTCCAGTCTCTGCCTTTTGTTCCCTCTGCTGTAAACCATCATTCTCCTCAGTCAAACTAGGAGTTGGGACAGGTCATAGATATTACATTAGTGGAAAAGTAACCTTTCAAAAAGAACAAGCAGGGAAGACTGAAGGAGGGGCTAGGAGCAATTTCCACAAGCATTATGACTGAAGAACATAAAATTACGACTTAAAACAAACCAAGAGATCATCTTCTAATGAAGTCAACAAAAAAAAAAAAAACCCACAGGTGTATATTTGTACATCTACAAGACCAACATGAGGAATGCTAGGCTGAAGCAACTCTATTGATCTCTGGCTGCTGTCTACTGTCACTGGGAATGTGGCCAGTGCCAGGTAGAGCGGCACGATCACTTCCTTACTCCTGCTGGCCACCCTATTCCTGATACAGGCCAGGATGCTGTTGGCCTTCCTGGCCACCTGGGCACACTGCCAGCTCATGTTCAGCCGGTTCTCTTCTCCCCCGCCCCCCCCCCCCAGCCCCTCTTTCCCAAGCCTGTAACGTTGCATGGGGTATATAAGGAATTGGCAGGTGGTTGCACTCAGAGTTGTGGTCACCATCTTGATATCCAAGTGGAGACCAGTGATGAGTGGCATACCTCAGGGGTCAGTATTGAGACAAGCGTGGTTTAACATCTTTGTCGGCAATGTGGATAGTGGGATTGTGTGCACCCTCAGCAAGTTTGTTGACACCATCAAGCTGTGTGGTGTAGGCAACATGCTGGAGGGAAAGGATACCATCCAGAGTAACCTTGACAGGTTTTAAGAAGAGGGCATGTGCTGCAAACCTCATGAGGTTCAACAAGGCCGAGTGCAGGGTCCTGCACCTGAGTCAAGGCAACCCCCAGTATCAACACAGGCTGGGGGATGAAGGGATCCAGAGCAGCCCTGATGAGAAGGACTTGGGGGTACTGGTGAACGAAAAGCTGGATATAAGCCAGCAATGTGTGCTTGCAACCCAGAAAGCCAACCGTCTCCTGGGTTGCATCCAAAGCATCATAGCCAGCAGGTCGAGGGAGGTGATTCTGCCCCTCTACTCTGCTCTGGTGAGACCCCACCTGGAGTCCTGCGTCCAGCTCTGGAGCCCTCAGCACAGGAAAGACATGGACCTGTTGGAGCCGGTCCAGAGGAGGGTCACAAAAATGATCTGAGGGATGGAATGCGTCTCCTATGAGAACAGGCTGAGAGAGTTGGGATTGTTCAGCCTGGAGAAGAGAAGACTCCAGGCAGACCTTCTTGCAGCCTTTCGGTATTTAAAAGGGGTTTATAAGAAAGATGGAGAGACACGTTTTAATAAGGTCTGTAGCTATAGGTCAAACGTTAATGGCTTTAAGCTGAAAGAGGGTGGTTTTAGATTGGACACAAGGAAGAAATTCTTCACTATGAGAGTGCTGAGGCACTGGCACAGGTTTCACAGAGAAGTTGTGGATGGACTGCTTCCATCCACATGGAATTGGAAATCCACATGTAGATTGGAAACATTCAAGGCCAGGCTGCATGGGGCTTTGAGCAACCTGGTATCATGGATCATGTCCCTGCCCATGGCAGGGGTGTTGGAACTAGATGATCTTTAAGGTCCCTTCCAACCCAAACCATTCTACGATTCCATGATACTTATTTTGTATTTCTCTTAGCTAGATCTCGAAGCATTTGGCCATTTCACTTGTCAGACCTTTGCCTCACTGTTAAAAAAGAAGATCGAATCAAGACACCTTTCACCAGTTTTGACTTCTATATTAGGCAGGCACATAGCTATTGATATTAGGGATTTTGTCTTAAGCAGGGAATGAAAGTAAACATCTAATAACTGTTTAAGCCGAAGTGAAGGGACTTTTTTGTCCATTTCTCTCATGGTTGTTTTATCTATTTCTTTTATCTCCTTTTCGTTACAGCTGATACATCTTGAGATGTGTTCATGGGGCATATGAAGGACAACCAAG
>NW_010564308.1:0-45506 GCF_000687285.1 Phaethon lepturus | reverse complement strand
TCCTTTTCAACCTTAGTGATTCTGTGATTTTGTGACTATTCCCAGTTATCTAGACATGTTATCACTCTGATTATGAAGCAGGTGTGAAGTGCCAGCATCAGCCCTCACGTGAGGATGTTGTACCTACACCAGCTCCCAGCACTTAGGAAGTGCTCAGTTATCATGACTGGGGTGAGTGGTGTTAGGCTAGCCCAGCGTCCAGACCCCTGGAGTGGGAAGGAGTCAATGATGGTGCTTTGGCTCAGCCCAGAACCCCCTTCTTTCAGTGACTCTCACTCAGTAGCTACAAGTGGCACAGCTACAGCAGCCTCCACCAAGAGCATGTTTTGCAGCTTTTAGTCTAGGCAAAATAAGCAGAGGAGCACAGTCATAGCTAATTGAAATTATTGTTACCTTTATGAGGAACGGCTTCAAGTGGAGCACTCCACTGAGTGAATGTGGGTTCCCCCTTCCTTTCTTCCCCAACGCAACTTATTTGTGAATATCCCAGTAGTGAATCCCTCTGCAAGTATCAACCCAAGTATGAACAAGATGCTGTGTGATGGGACACTCCTCTCATGCCAGAACAATCTGTAGGGGTTATTAAAGATTCACAGACTGGTGTGAAAAAAACAGACTAAGAAAAGATGATGTGTATTTCCTATTCCAGAGCTAGAGGAAAACAAAGGTCACTAATCATCTTAATGCTTCCTTGCAGTCAAGGGCTTCTGGAGATATATGTACAAATAGCAAACATGCTGTCTTGGAGATGGGGCTAGAGGGAAATCCAGGTTAGTATATATACACTTCAGAGGAGACACCATGGGAAAGATGAAGTTTCCTGGCACCTTACCCACCCTGATCAAACCACTGCAGCTGAAGTCAATACCAAAATTTCACCATCTTCCATGAATTTCCTGTTTTTTCCATCCATTTTCCCCTCAGATGTATTGAGGAAAGAATCCACCTGTATTATCTTCATGTCTGCTGTGCAGGTGAGGAAATGCTGCGTTTGTAAAGGGATTTCTCTCATCTTACAGGGCTGGGATTCTGAGACACACAAAAGGGAAAAGCCATAGGTACCATTATTTGTATAGAAATAGTTTAAATCTAAGGAAGAAATACACCTTTGACAACCTGTAGCTTCAAAAGAAGTGAAAGGAAACATGACACATCCTGTTTCTACAAACCCTTTTCCAGTAACTTCTAAGGATTTGCAAAACTACTTACCTTCATTCATACTTTTCCTGTTTTCATGTGAGGTCAAACAGATTTATGTGTGAAAGGACAGCCTGCACTTGACAGAGTGAAGCCATCTGCCACTTCTTGTTTACATCAGCTCTGCAAAGCTCATTCCAGAGTCTCTGGCTTTTCTTGTATTTTCAAACTCAATAAAAACACAAAGGCTTGGAGAGCAGAATAGGTGGCACATTTTAAATGCTTCTTCAAAAACACTTCAAAGTGTTTTTGCATTATTAAAGTAGGGCATTTGCTGAAATAACAAAGAAATTGTGCACAAAGCAAATTAAAATTCTGGAAAATCTAAGGTCAAGCAAGTTAATCTGAGTGTTAAGAATGTCCATGGTACAGCCAAGCTCAGATATGTCTAATATCCGTTCCAAAGTCACTATCTTAATTCAAGAACTTTGCTTTCCCAGCCTACAAATTATTCTCAATGACAGCCAAATTCTCATTCTAGCTGATGGGAATAAGCTCTGACACATAAGTTAGTTCCCACTACATGGGAACCATCCTTCTGAAATTAGTAGAGCTTACATTACTGTAGGTGACATAGAATCATAGAATGATTCAGCTTGGCCAAGACCCTGAAGATCATCAAGTCCAACCACAAAGCTAACACTGCTAACTCCACCACTAAACCACGTCCCTAGGCACCACGTCCCTAGGCGCCACGTCTACACACCCTTTGAATACCTCCAGGCATGGTGCCTCAGCCACTTCCCTGGGCAGGCTGTTCCAATGCTTGACACCCCTTTCGGTGATCAAGTTTCTCCCAATATCCAATCTAAACTTCCCCAGGTGCAACATGAGGCCCTTTCCTCGCTTCCTTTCACTTGTTACCTGGGAAAAGAGACCGACACTCACCTTTGCCACAACCTCCTTGCAGGTAGTTGTAGAGAGTGATAAGGTCTCCCCTCAGCCTCCTGTTTTCCGGACTAAACAATCCCAGTTCCCTCAGATGCTCCTCATAATTCCCTAGAACCTTCAGCAGCTTTTCTGCTTTTCTTGGGATGCGCTCAATGTCTTTCCTGCAGTGAGGAGCCCAAAACCGAACACATTATTCGAGCTGCAGGCCCACCAATGACAAATACAGCGGGACAATCACTTCCCTAGTCCTGCTGGCCGCTCTATTTCTGATACAAGCAGGCATGCTATTGGCCTTCTTGGCCATCTGAGCATGCTGCTGGCCATCAGCAAGACCCTCAGGTCCTTTCCTGCCAGGCAGCTTTCTAGCCACTCTTCCCAAAGCCTATAGCGTTGCATGGGCTTGTTGTGACCAGGGTGCAGGACCCAGCACTTAGCCTTGTTGCATCTCATGCAGTTGACCTCATCCCATCTATCCAGACTGTCCAGATCCCTTTGTAGAGCCTTCCTACCCTCAAGCAGTTCAAGACTCCTGCCTAACTTGGAGTCATCTGCAAATGTACTGAGTGTGCACTCAATCCCCTCATCCAGATCATTGATAAGGTTCTTAAACAGAATTGGCCCTGACACTGAACCCTGGGGAACACCGCTTGTTAGCACACCAACTGGATTTAACTCCATTCACCACAACTTTTTGAGCCCAGCCATCCAGCCAGTTTTTTACCAAGCGACGAGTATACCTGTCCAAGCCATGAGCAGACAGTTTTTCCAGGAGAATGCCTGGGGAGGTTTAGACTGGATATTAGGAAAAAATTCGTCACCGAAAGGGGTGTCAAGCATTGGAACAGGCTGCCCAGGGAAGTGGTTGAGGCACCATGCCTGGAGGTATTCAAAAAGTGTATAGATGTGGTGCTTAGGGACATGGTTTAGTGGTGGAGTTGGCAGTGTTAGCTTTGTGGTTGTACTCGATGATCGTCAGGGTCTTGGCCAAGCTGAATCATTCTACGTTTCTGTGATTCGGTTAATCTGATGCTATAATCCTTTTTTTATCTGTCTAAATTGTGCACACAGAGATGCTGTAATGTCCTGTCTTAGATACACTGCATAGGAAATGTTGCCAGAAGAAACGGTGCAGGCCTGACACATATGCAGCCTGTATCCATTTACCTCTATGTCCAAGGTTCTGCTGCAAGCTGTTGTGGCCATGCAGGGCTGCATGACCCTGCTCTGTGCATCAAGCTGGCAAGTGAAGCTCAGCAGAGCAGCCCAGCTACATTTCTCTGAAGCTGCCCCTGAACACAGGGCAAGAAGGGGCTTCAGAGGTTATCAGGTCTTGCCCTGGAGTCCAGTTCTCAGAGTTAGAAGGAGACAGAGGAGGGTAAAATAATACTTTTCCAAGCAAGCTCCCCTGTGGGCCCTTTGCAAGCTATCCTCACCTGTCCCCAGAGCCTCTTGAGGAGGAGATGGCCACCTGCCAGCTCCTCACATCCTGACCCACTTTTCCTGAGAACTCAGCAAGGCAGAGTTTCACAGACAAGAGGAAATCCCTAAACAGCATGCAGCCCAGAGAGTGGAAAGTTTTTTCGGGGGGTTGGGTTTGTTTTTGGTAGAGGTTTGGGTTTTTTTTCCCAGCTTCCCCATTAATGTATTTGACAGCTCTCTGTCCTTGTCAGCGTAAGATCCCAGCAGAAACCGGAGCTGGGAGGGCTCTTCCTGCCTGGGGAAGACTTCCCAGGAGTGTGAAGGATTTACCAATTGCCACCTTTTACTCATCACCCCTTGCTGTGTCCCACTGAAGGCCATGTGCAGTGGCAAGCTGCAGACGGGTTTGCTGGTGGCTGGCTACTTCGTCTACCTGCTGGTGGGTGCAGCCGTGTTCCAGGCACTGGAGAGGACCGCTGAGAAACAGGAGAAAATAGCAGCTGCCCAGATGAAGGAGGCTTTTCTTCAGAACTTCACCCACCTCACGGTGGAAGAGATGGAGCAGTTTATGAAGGTAAGTACAAGCCCTGCGGAAGCCCTTTCACCCTCCTGTTTCTCCATCAGATGTTGTTTCCTGTTCAGCCTGGCTACACAGATAACTTTCACTGTGTTTCTACTGATGTGGTCATTTGGATGATTTTACACACTGATAGTAAATACTGCTTGTGTAGCTTGACAAAACCTTGTGCGTTAGCTATTAACAGCCCCCATCCCATCATGTCCCAGTTCTCTGGGGTCTTGCTTCCTGTTGATTCAGCTTTCAGTGGGGCTGTGGCATAGTCAAGGTTTACTTTCTGAAGATGCTGCAGAAGTGAAACAGGTAGCCTGGCCAAGGGAAAGATGTTTCTGGTCATGGCACAGGAAGCTGAGGCTGAGTATGGTTGTCTCTTCATCTTCGGTATTTCCTAACTCTGTCTGCTACAATGCAGAAGCAATGGGGAGTGCAAATAGCCTCGCTGTAAGCATTTCTGTATAGGAAACTAATGGAGCTCTTAATGTGCCAGGTCACAGGGTGAGGAAAGGAGGGGAAGAACTGGTACTTCTAATAACAACCAGTCATCCAGCCCCCACTGCGCATATGCATGCACCCTCTTCACCTTGGATTTTTTTTTTGCGGGTAGGGCAGGAGAAAAAAAAAAAGAGGAAGTTTTCAAGACATTAAAAACTTTGTGCAAGGACTATGGAATGATTTCTGTTAGCTTTGATTTTCTGGGACACCAGCAAAAAAGATAGTGGGGGAGGAAGGCGGGGAAGACTTTTCTGGTGCAGTTTATTCCAGCTTGTCTTGCTTCTGGCAGGGCTCAGACCTGCATTTTATCTAGGCTGTTTCTGTACAAACCAGCCTGCCTTCCAGACGTCTGGTCCAATATTCTCTGTTTGCTAAAGGCAGGGAGGGCTGAATACTGTTTGGGGTTTTTTGTTTGGTTTTTGTTTTTTACTTTAAAAAAATTAGCAGCACTTAGAATTAAAACCAAGGAAGAAGGGAAGATTCTGAAAATGCGTAACATGATGGGTGATAGGGGTGGAGGGGCTTGAGAAAAACATCTAGTCAACCCCCCTGTGGCAGGGTAGTCTCAACCCAAACCATCTCTGACAGATGTTCATCTAACCTCATTTCAAAGGCTACATTGTAAATGTACATGTGTGTTCATGCATGCAGTTTGGAGAAGGGTGTATATGTCAAGCTGAATTCTGATTGTGGTCACACCAACAGTAATGCTTTGCAAATCAATGGACTTCCTCTGAATTTAAATCTGTGACACTAATCAGACTACAGCCTTAAAATTGAATTCTCTGTGTATGTCACATGTACCCTGCTATAACTCACCGATGGCATCTGGGAGGGATCAGAGTCACTGCTCAGTGTGCCTACATACAGGTGGATGATTAGATCCTGGATCCACCACTGCTGGGCAAACTCAAAACCAGTAACAAGCCACCCCATCACAGAAGCCAGTGTGCTGTCTTGCTCTGCCGTGTCCTAGTCATCTATAGGATCTTTTTTTTTTACAACGTACTTAGCCTAAAAGAATCAAGCTCCTTGATCACGCTAAAAGAAACAAGTTCTTCTAACACCCACTAGAGCAGTCAGCAGAAAAACGGCAGAAGACTGGCACTCAAAAACACCAGCTGGCTGCTACACAACCTTGGAGGTAAAGGTGTGAATAGCATCAGAGTATCGCTGCGGACAGCGAGTGGTATTCACAGGAAAGGAGCAGTGGTTGGCTAAATCTCTAGTATTCTTGAAGCAAGCACTTTAGAATATCAGCTGTGTTGATACCAAACTTTGCATTCCCTCCCAGAACCTGACTGAAGCCATTCAGAATGGAGTATACCCTGTTGGAAATGAATCACAGATTGAAGACAGCAACTGGGATTTCAGTAACTCCTTCTTCTTTGCAGGCACAGTTGTCTCCACAATAGGTAAGTCTAATGCTTTCCATGTATGTGTGTTTGTGTGTGTGTGATGCTTATTATGCCCGGTTGTTAGGACCTGAATGGATAATACATTGAAGGGTAAAAACTCCAGCCCCTCATTGTCATGGATGGTAAGCAGCTATGACAATAGCTGGTCTCATCTCAGGGTGGTCCTGAGACCTCACCACTGCACAACTCTTCGTGCATTATTTTGGCTGGTAAAATACCAGTGGCCTTTCATACTATTTCCCACTTCTTTCATCTTTTTGAGCCATCTGTTAAAATGTTTGCTCTGCTGACAGTTTTGAGTGGGAGATAAACTTCATTATCCTGGTCTTTATTCTAGGGTCAAATAGGCTTTAAATCCGAGAGTGCTGTAAAGCATAAAAGAATGGTAGGAAAGAAGTGAACTCTGCTGGGGCATGGACACTGTCTCAATGGCCTGTGCTGAACTGTTAGTGCACATATTGAGTTAGTAATATGCCAGGAGGAAAAAAATGGGAAGGGTGCAACGCAAATGCTGAGACTTTTATACTGCTGTTTCAAGCTTTTTCTGACCTTTTCAGGGGCTGCCTGGCCCTGCTTGCCTCTCCCTTTCTCTCAAATATGCATCCCAAAAAGTGCAGGTCTGCCAAATCTAAGTAGAAAATCCACACTGGTAGCTCCTGCTTCACACTCTCATGCAGTGAAAATCAAATCTATGCTTTTGCAAAGTGAAGCTGAGGCCTCACTCCCACTACACCCTAGGTACAGCTGCACCACTGATCTGAGCGTGACATGTCACGAGGACCCCAGTGGTGTCCCAGCATCATGTCAGGTGTGTAGATGTTGCATGAATCCATGTGGAGACCTCCTGCTGTAGCAGAAAGAAAGGCTTCTGACCCATCACATCAATGACAAATGTTTGATGGTTACAACAACATTCACGTATCAATAAAGCTTCGGCCCTAGTTTGACAGCACCCTGCTACTATCCAATCCATTCCTTGCTACCACCTGTATGATTGTATTTTTTAACTAGAGCATTTCTCTGCCAAACAAATCAGTCATTTCCCACCAAATTTGTTTCTCTATTGAGGCAGACAGGCTGTCCCAGGAAAAGTGCCACTTTGCCTGTTTCTGAGCACCTTCACATCAGAGGTCTGTTGTGAAGGTACATCTGGTACTTCCACTCATTTTGACGAGGTTCTGTCATGAAAATGGAATATTTCTTCAACAGGGAGCACAAGACAGCTCAAGAATTTGGGGGCCTAGTAGCCAATAAATCGTTCAGTTGTTTTATTTGTTTTTTCCCCCAAAGAAAACATTGCATTTTCCAAGTAATGGATGCCTTGAGATGAACTCTGCTTGGGAAAGTGCCTTTTCTCAGGGTCACTGACAGAGTAAGGACATACACAAAGTAGAGGACTCTTGCACTCAGGGATGTACCTCACAGGGTCTAAGAGGAACAAAGTCTCCAGTCCATTAAAGGACATGTTTGGAGTTCTGGAGCCGTTGTTCCACTACTTAGATAAATGCTATTTTAGTAGGACTTTAAGACAAATATCTCTCTGGCATGAATAAATCAGACACCAGTAAGGTCTGGACTAATTAGCACCATCTATTCTAATGCACGCTGCACTGCTTCCAGGACTGGAGCCAGTATCTGGGACATACCAACTTACTGGCATTTAGCCAGGGAGGTCACTAACACACAGGCAGATCGACAAGAAGCTAGGGATGGCTATGTGTGATTCTGACATGACAAACAGCCTGGGACTCCAGCCTTGACGTCTTCCAGGTCCCCAGACTTCTGGTTTCTGTCTTTCTGTGTATTTGTCAGAGGACAGAGCGTGTTTTCCGTAACTGCTTTTAGATTGTGCTTTCATTCCCACTAAGTCTGGGCTGGGAGTACACAGTGCTCTTCCATGGCCCAAAACATGCAAGGTGAATCACTTCATCCGCTTACTGCCTTTTTCAGGGAAAAAAAAAGTGCATGTGGACTGAGAATTGCTAGCCACATCTTTTGGGGTCAAAGGCAGGCCAGGTTGGGGTAGGTGTGAATGTGACCGTGGACTGCTCCAGTTCTCTGGAGTATCTCCTCTTACCCATCTTTTTTTCATAGGCTATGGCACACTACGTCCTAAAACAGCTGGGGGCCAGATCTTCTGTGTCTTTTTTGCTCTGTTTGGAATCCCTCTGAATATTGTTTTTCTACACCATGTTGGTAAGATGCTCTCACTGCTGTGTAAAAAGCTGGGGAAATTCCTGCATGAGAAAGGAATGAGAAAGGTAATCAGTTTTACTTACTCAGGCAGTTATATGGTAATTTTTTTTTCTCCAGATATATGCTGGCATTATCCTCTATTATTATATTTGTTCTCATGCTGTGTTAGACAGTGTGCTAGGAGAGGGAAAGAGATAGTCTTCACTTGCAGAGCTAACCAGACAACCATAGAGGAGATATTCAGAGAAAGGGATGTGTTTTGTCTACCCATCAAAATGGCAGACATCCGGCCCCCTTCAGCAATCAATGGAGAGAGTGGGCGCCTCATCCCACTTCTCTAGACACTTATCTGAGGAGCTAACACTCTACAGAAGTACCTGTCTCCTTTATAAGCAGTAAAGAGAGAGATGATTAAGCATCTTACCTTGAGACAGCAAAAAAGCAGGTGAGCTGTAAAAAGCAGGCAAGCTGTAAAAAGCTATAAAAAAGTGAGCTGTAGGGGTTTCAATGGATATTGGCTCAATGCCTAGTGAGTCACTCCTCCTTATTCATTATGCAGTCGTTTAATCCCTCTCCTCCCCTGACTTTGACAGAAAGGAAACATCAGGCTGAAGTTGTCCATTTGAGCCCAGTTGCTGAAAAGTCAGGAGGCACCTGTAAAGAGCTAGAGACAGGATGTGTCTTGCCTGGTTATGCCCCAAGTTATTTGCAGCTACTCCCCTTCTCTCACTACTGCTTGAGGAAGTGACAATAGCTTTTCTGTGTCTTTTGCTGTAATTCTCTTTCAGAACAAGGTACGAATGCTACAGACAACCCTGTTCAAACTGCAAAATTTCTCCCCATGTCTGGCAAATTTAAATAGAACATAAGGTTTGATCAGATATAAACTCAAGCACATGCATAATGCACGAAGGCATGAAAAATTATCCAAGAGTTGCCATTAATTTCCAGACAATCTGCACTTATAAAATTCTATACATAAACTATATGTGTGTCTGGCTGATAATATGTAACAAGTCTTTTTCTCCAGTCAAGGCCTCTTCATGACCGCTGAGAAGTAGGATGGTTCAAAAGTCACTGTCCAGGCACTTCTTCATCAGGAGCTCATTTGTTAAAGGTCTTCTTGTAGTAAGGTATCCACTGGGTAGGGCCCAAGTTGTGGCACTGACGCAACGAGAAATAAAGTCAACAGTCAAGACTCTTGGAGATAGTACTGTCAGAAATGGTATAAATATTTTTTTAAAAGTCTATTTTCCCAGGCAAATTTGAATGTTCTTTGAGTGCCACACTTGAATACCTTAAAAATAAAAGTGATGCTGTCTGATGAAAAGTGGAAATAGTCCGACTCCAGTAAAAGTCATCGGACAGGAATTCCTCTTATTATGGTCACAGAATGTTGATACAATCAGATAAAAGACCACATCTCCCAGGACTACTGTGGACATGCAACACACATAATACATGGCTTCCCCCTGCTTCAGAGCAAGGCTAGGGTACTTTTAGAGGAAGAGCACTCAACACAAGTCCTTCAGTTCCTGTGGTCCTACTAGGTATTCCTAGATAGCCACCCTTTTTGAATAGCCACCATTATATATGGCCTGCTAGTGTGTCAAATCATGATTATAATTGAATTGGTTTATTTTTCAGAAGAAGATCAAATTTCTGACCCTTTTGTTCTTCCTGGCAACGGGGATCCTAGTTTTTCTGTGCTTGCCATCACTCTTCTTCCAGATAACAGAGGGCTGGTCCTACAGCGAAGGAATTTACTTTGCATTTATCACCCTCAGCACGATTGGCTTTGGAGATTATGTAGTAGGTAAGGTTGATTTCAGAGAGGAGACACAGCAAAACACCCAGGGTCATGACTGTAATTACCATGGGTTGACTGCACAGGCCACCAGTGTACTGTAGAGACAAATCTTCCATCTGAGTTTTTGACTAGTCTTTGCCTTGTACAGTTACGGGGGAAATACTCTTTTCTCTGGGATTGCATATGCTGACAAAAGCACAAAATTGTCTAAATAGAATGAAATGTGGTGTTCTGGGGTGCAAAGAAGCCAAGTATTTTGGGGAGGGAAGGGGAAGTGTAGAGAGAGAATTCAAGGAGCCTAGGAGTTTGCAGATACCAAAAGGGAACAGTTTGTGACAGTCATAAAAAATAAGGCATGTATCCTTGCTTTAGCCATCTAAGATTTATGTTTCAAAATGTAGAGTAAAGAAATAAGTGGCCAAGTTTCAGAAGACATAATTTTACACAACAGACTGAGAGGTGGAAATCCCAGTCACAGGAACTTGGGGAAGTCTACTCACTCTATGAGAAGTGGGGCTTAAACGTATCTATCACTGCAAAAGTGGCCTTCTTTAGTCTCCTATGCATCACTGGAGGCTCTCTGTCTCCACAAGCCAGAGCTTAGGATTTCCCCTGAAGATGAACTGTTTAAGCTACACTCCAGCATGCTGGAGTGTGTCTTGAAACACTTCCATGGATCTGCTGGCCAAAATATACTCTCCATGGAATAACTTTCCAGAGGAACTCCAAAATGATCACCAGGATCCAAATCAGTGTCCACAGAAGAAGCAATCAAACACCTGGACTCCCTGGAGAATCAAAGATTTCTCTACAACCTCTTCCGCCAGCATCTTGCTAGCCTGAACTTCTCTTCAGTGAGGATATTAGAAGGAGGCTCTGAAGCTAATACCTGAGCACCAGTGCTGTCCCTACAGAGAATCTGGAAGCCTCACATCCCTTTCCGATGGACAAATATCCACCACATAACAAGCCGTAGGTTCTCAAGCCTTGCAGAGGTGCAAGAAGGGCCTTGGAGACTGGCTGGCAGCCTTGCTGTATGTTTGAAAGATTTCTTACATCAGGCTGAGGACTTTGGCTGAGGAAGCCCACAAGTTGGGGGTTTTTTTTACTATCTGATGTTCCCTGCTGACCTTAAATTCTCTGAGTCTGCTGAAGAGGCTGGGTAGTGCTTTGAAGATCCAGTTGACATCTTGCTTGTTTGCATGAGTTTAATGATCGTAATGATCTTGTAGTCTAGCTGATAGTTAATTCATGCAATGGCAATGAGTTGATTAGGCCACATTTCCACAAGTGATCCCAGGCAGTTAACTGCTCCCTCTTGCTACAAAGCACAGGAAACCAGTGTCCCCTGAAATTCCACTTTTCACATAGTCCAGAGAAAGATTCTTTGTCTCCAGCATGCTTAAGGAGTATTGCCATGAACACAAGACAGAACTCAGGCATCAGTAAGAATTTGTATCACACAACAGTGGCCTCTTTGCTCACTGTCTTCTCCAGCCAGGGCCAATCTTTGTCACTGCAGTGGAGGACAAAAGGGCACAGGCATTTCTTTTCTAATCATCTGTAGGACTGATAACCCTGGCCTCTCGAACTTCAGTGACATGGAATACAGGAAGGTGGAGACTGGCTGGAGCTGTGCAGGAGAAAAAAAATGGACATAAAACTGGTGCATTCTCTTCCCTTATCCAAATTACAAGTGTGTTTTACAACAGTGACAGCAAGTCACAGCCTGAAAACCACTACCTCCATAGCACTTTCCTCCTCTGCAGCCACATTATTTTATGAATACAGTTTAAAAAAACAATTAGATAGGCTGCCTGGCCCTGTGATTTCATCTTTATTAGGATGACTTAACTGGAGCTGAAATATTTCTTCCTGCAGTATTTATTTCAATTGGCCTTAAACAACAGTGATAAAATGATTACAAGTTTAATGCCTCACACCTTCACAATGAAACAAGCAGAATCAATGACGAGTATTATGTGTTTAGAATTGATTACGAATGACAAATGTCTTTGCCCTGGCCAAGTGGAACACAGCAGGTTTGAGTTTATTTGCATTTCAGTTATTAAAAACTGGTTTGTAGCTGTTGTACTTCAAGGATGAGATAAAGCACATTTTGGGTAAGAAGACAGCCTAGGAAGATGACAGTCTGGATTTTACTGTTTGTAATACATGTACACATAATGATACTTCTAGGGTGAAACTCCCCTTGCACTGTAAACTGAATTTATGCCTTGCTGAAGTCCAGTTTTGAGTTAACAAAGATATTACGAGTTGCTTTGCTAACCCCACATCATGAACTTCAGATAAGAGCACAAAAGGAGATGCTTTGTAGCAAAGTTGGCATCCCCTCTGCCAACTCAAACCCAGCAGAAGAAAAAGAAACAGCTGTTGGATACCTATCCATGAGGACAAACTAGCCCACTCCTGCCCCATTTCCAGAGCTCTTGCATGACGAAGTACAAAAATCCTGCACATTGATCTATGCAGTACAGAGCACTGCATGACTTGAAAGGAGTTGCCAGCATCCTGGCTCCTTCTGGGCAGCTTCACAATGGGAAATGATCCACCAGGTTTATGGTGATCTCTCTGCCCATGCACACTGCTGTGTCATCTGCTAAGTGAAGTCACCCTTGCCAGTGACTTATGGCACTCAGTAAGCCATATCACCAAGTTTTCCTGCAGATGCCAGGACCATATCAGTTGTACCATGATAACGTTGTGTGGGACTAAGTGCAATAGGAGGAAATGCTCTCTGTATGTTCGTGGTGGATAGCTGATGCCTGAAGGAACAAACGAAATGACCCGTGCAGAAAAGCAGGTGTGCAATACAGGATGATGCTAAGAGGTTTGGACTGCATGAAATAAGCTTCAGTCCACTGGTTTCCAACACAGAAAGTTGTATTCTTGGCATGTTTCAGTGAGTTCGCATCGGTCACCAAGTTTTTTTAATGGAGGAAGCTCCTGAAGCTGTTCAAAGTAAAGTGGGAACTGCAACTACTCTCTTTGTATGATCAAGGGTACCTATAATTTAAAGCAAATATTTATTATGTTATAATCACACTTCATAGAAATACACAGAACTACAATAATCTAGTTAGTAATAGCCGTGTGGTTATAGTGGCCCACTGCTCTGCTTTTTGTGCTTTGGGAGTTTGGGAATATTTTCGAGATAGTACAATTTTACATTACTTCCCACATCATTGCATTTACCTGTAGATGCAGAGGTTGAATTGAATGTATTGGTATGCTGTAAGGGGAAAAAAAATATCCTGCTCTGCTGATAATTCACCTCAATCCCAGTACATCCAAGTATCTCAATACCAGCATGTTTGTGCTAGCATATATCAGTTTATTGTAACAAGAGACTTGCCCAGCCTTAACCTAATACTGGGGAAGTGAGAGACTCCACTACAGTGAAAAAGTCACCTTAGTACCTAAGTACTCAATGTAAAATACATTGATGAATCTACTAGGCTGTCCCACTTTACACAGGCAAAGCAATTTTAACTTGTTAATTTTCTTCATCTTTCTCTTCCCTTATCTGCAGGTAAACAGCCTGGCAGGAATTACTTTTCCTACTACCGGACGCTGGTGGCCATTTGGATTCTTTTCGGCCTTGCTTGGATTGCTCTGCTATTTAATTTATTGACAACGGTACTAGAAGATACTGAAAAAATAATTGTCAAGGATCTCCATCAAATTGGAAAGGTGAGTAAGAGCAATGAAGCAAGCCAACAAAGAAGATGCTGGCCTGCTCAATTTATTCCAGAAGAAGAACTACTACCACCACACACTGGAGGGGATGCACAGAAAATGGAGTCATTAACAGCAGATTCTGAACACACAAAAAATGAAAAAAAAGCTTTTTCTCAGAGCGAAACTATTGCCATAACATATGAGAATTGAATTCTTCATTGGAGAGTTGCTAGTGAATTATTCTAAAGAAATTCCCATGGAAATAAAACTTCTCCTACCTTTTGCTGAGATATGACCTTTCAGAACTCAAGATTTACAGTTAGACAAAGCCAAAATATTAATGGTAAGAAATTTGCTCCTCAATTTGCAGCTAGGTTGTGCTAACAACCTGAGAAGTGCACTTGTTTTGCAAGGCGTTTTTAAGGTGCTTCCACAAAAAATGCAGTGAAGGGGCATAGTAGAGCTTGCTGGTTCTATTTGGATTTTGCTGCTTGCAAGAAATCACATCTCTTCCAGGAACTGACATGCACAAGCTTTTCTGAGGCATTGCATAGCACCTTTGGGAGAAGAAATAAAGGTATATAACTTAATAGATGCCTGATTTGAGCCATCATATTGGATAAGCTATTATGATCTGAAAGACATGTTTAAAGGACAAGACCTGGGCTCAGTTCAGAGACATTAGAAACATCTAATGGATAGGGTTAGAAAAAGGTTAGCATGTTAGAAATTATTAATTCTACCTCTTCCTGTTTTATACTAAGATGAATAAAGGCAATTTCACCTTTTATCCCTGTGGCTTTGAAAAACCTTTCTGATGGTGTTTATAAAGAACATATAAACCCATGTCTTTAATTCAAATTTTATAATAATTTAATTCTATAAGCATTTTATAAGAACCGAGACTGGTTTGAATGGAGGAGTCCTCACTGCATCAGAGCCTTGCTGCTATGTTTATATTCCATAGGAGCTATAAAGTCATTTAAAAATTATTCTACTGTGCTGTGCTAAGGTAGTTTTGCAAGTGTGAGTGTCATCTAAACAGTGCAGCCTTACCTTCAACTAGGTAAAAAAAGGATGCCAAATCTGGGCATGGTGTTTCAGATGTACCACCTGGCATGCAGGCCATCCTTGGGTGAATACCCTGGCCTTTAAAGACGCAATCTATGCGACAGGTGCCTTGCGTGTTTCAAGAGTGCATGAAACCCTGAAGTGCTGGCAAAGCAGCTGTGGTGGACACGGTCATAGAGATGAAATGTCTCATGGGTATATATGCTTACACTAAAAGTCAGTCTAGTCCAATATCCTGTCTCTGACCATGACTACTAGCATATGCCTCCACATAGTGTAAGAACGTGACACCTCTGCCACGCTCTGGTGCTGGGGTGCAATCCCTCTTACAGTGGTTGGTGGCTCAAAGCTGCCCAGACAAGAGATGGAGTCTCTGTACTTCAAAGTCCATGAAGTTGCCCAAATGCTGAACTCACATCAGCACCCACAGGACACACCCAAGGCAGTCCATAGGTTCAGTAGATGAAGTGCCTCCCTTTGATGGTGCTGGCCGTGTCACTTGACAGGTTTTCGTGATATTCTCAAGTTCCTTTTTTATCAGACAGCAAATAATTGTTCTCAACTCACCCTCTAGGTTTTAGTTACAGCAGGACCAGCCCTTGCCAGAGCTATTCCTGTATGAAAGGGAGAATAAATTACAGCTATAAAGCAATTTTAGGCTATAAAGATGCAATCAGTGTTGAACTCATAACTATTTCAGTCAAACAAAACCACACTTCTTGCCAAAACAGCTCTGCTGGTTCAAGACCTGGCATGTAGACCTGACCAAATATGTACTTTCTTTCCCTCACCAAATTATTTTCCAGTGTTGCCCTCAAGGCTGACTTCTCACCTTATATGTCTCACTCTCGGGAAATCTTTCTGAGGCAGCAGGAACAAGAACAGACCAAAATTAGAGCAAAGTGGCAGGGGTATCATAGGACACAGTGGTCTTTGTTCAAGCGATGACCCTGTTGCTATCACAAGGCAACACCATAGCCAGGCAGAGAAAGCATCTGGATGCTCACGGGCATGGATCTCTTCATCTCTCTGTGTTCCCCTCTCACCAAGCATTGACTCACATTATTCTTTTCCAGGCCTCATTTTTTCTCTTCTCTTTTCCCAGCCCTTCCTACAAGGACCGTTAACCCCATCCCCAACCTAATAGAGGTACTTTCAGGGCTGGTTTAGGGAGAGATGGTCCTACCTTGGGGTGCGATGGCCATTTTGCACAGCCTCTCAAAGTTTCTTCCAGGTCAGCTCCTGGCGTTTGATGTCCCCCAGTCCTATGGTGGCAGGCAGGACCTCTGGGCCAGCACAAAGCATGTCTATTTGTTGTCTCTCTTGCTGGGGACAAAGAAGAGACTCCAAGGAACATCTTGAAGTCAACACTTCTCTGAAGGGTTTTCTTCAACTTGTTCCCATTGTCCCGCTTGCTCCCTGACATGACAAATAACACAACCTGTCCCTGAAACAAGCTGGTAATATCCCATTGCAAGACAGAGCAACCGAGGATGCTTATTTAGATATGTTTCAGGAAGGGCAAGAGAGATGGCCCATGGACTCTGACCATAAACAGCAAGCACAGAGACACAGAGACAGGCAGTGGCTCTTTGAGCAGAACAGGACAAATTCTCTGTCCTTCACACTGGTGGGTGTTTAACAACCAGCTATGAAAACCAAACACTTCCCATTTCCAAAAGTCAGTCTGCCCTGTGCAGCTGTTGTCACAGGGTGCAGGCAATTCATCCCCCTTGGCCATGCTTCCCGGTAGGGATGTGCCCCTCCAGACAAGGCACAGAGGGACCGAACAACTCACCTAGGGCCAGGGGATGCGGAAAACGTGAGCTGGGAACGGCCATCATGGAGCTGTCCTCCTTCAGGCGCTGAGAATTGAGGTGGCCCTTCAGCTTTAGATGGCAGCCTGGGAACGGAGAAAACGCATCCACAAACACAAAAACCATAAAAGCTCTCAGGAGAAAATCAGATGACTGCCCTAAGAAAGAAGACCAGCCATTCGTAAATCCTCATACCCGCAGGGAAGCCTTTTGAAGAAGGTCTCAGCTTTGCTTCTCCTGCCCTCTCCTGGCTGCGTGCAGCAGACCCCCTCCCTTTGCATTTCCGCCAGGTTCGGGCAGCTTTGCTCTACCCCCTGCTGTGCAGTTCCGCTGGTACAGCTCCGACAGCCCGGGCCAGTGCAAGTCCCAGGGCAGCAGCTTTGTCAGGGTGAACTGGAGGAAGACATCCTGTATTTTTATGTGGTTCTTACGAGCTTGCTACGGGCTAAAGCATGCCTCATTCGTGAGAAAGAGATAAGGGATGGGCACCCCAAACCGGTCCAGCCAGGGATCCAGCCTTGTTACCCACACTGAAACAGCTTTGTGGAGGTCAGCTGGGGATGTGACAGCTTTCTGTCAGCGAACGATCGTGTAAAGGACCCTCACTGGCAGCACGCATGGTGCTGACGACCGGTACGCTCCCACCATGTGCCCATTAACTCTATCCCAGCCAAAACCAGCACACCCATGCACCAGCTTCCCCCACATAAAGCCTGCTGCAGGACCAAGGCACACATTCACACTCTGTCCCACAGGGAAAGGGATCAGTCCAGAAAAAATCTGCAAAATGGCAGGTTTGGGTGCTGGCTTTGGGGCCAGGACAAGCTGGCCCACTCTGCAGCAACCTCGAGGGCATGCAGGGCCTCATGCAGCAGAAGAGGTGGAGACAGAAGCTGCAGATACGTGCAAGAAAGAACCAGCACCAAAGGGTGTGTGGTCCTCTCCACGAGGAAAGGCCAGGAAAGCTGCAAGCCAGGGTGGGAGAGGGACGTTTTTGGATGTGGTATTGTTCCTCGTGCTTACGCTGAACAATAAAGCTGTCTCCAGAAGGGCTTAGGCACAGCAACAAATCACTCCAGGGCTGGAGCAAGCAGCCTCTTCCAGCATTATCATCTTCTGAGCACCACACAACCGCAGCAGATCTTGTCCTCACATCACCCCTGAAAGGAGAAGCTCTGCAGATAGTAGGGCACCAGGGAAAATTAAATGTATCACCTGAACTCATGCACGAGACCTTTGGCAAACACCTGGTCTGGTGCTCTTTCAACGAGGATCAGGTGTTCTAGTATTGCTTGCTAATAAATTAGACCCAGCTAGTGGTTCTGTAGTTTTAGAGGTTAGGAAAAATAACCTCGAATTGAGAGCAAAGTTAGAACGGAGCTTCTCCTTCATAGCTGGAGATTTAAAATGGTCCCAAGTCTTTTAATTCATGAGTGTAAGCCAGGCTCTGGCTCTTCTTTGCTCGTTCCCCTTACCCAGGGGACAGAAAACAGGGATAAAATCTGTTCCGGGATCCCTGTTCTGCCAAGCAGCAAGGCAGCCGCAATCCTCCAGAGACCAGGCGGAGGGGTTCTCCATCAGCAGATCTGCACAGCCTGGAGCCTTTCCCAGGAGCGGCTCAAAAGCCCTCGCTGTGACCCAGCCCCGCTATGCCGCTCGGGGAAATCCAATTTTCACAGAGCAGCCTCCTGTGCCACTGCCAGCTCTCCCATTGCAGCTTGTTTTCAAATGGGAAACATTTCCAAGGCAAACCAAATACTTTCCCGTACATTAAACCAGTTGCTGAAAAACTCCAGGAGCATGATCATGAAATATATTATCTTGGATTAAATGGCAGCAGCATGTTCCTGCATTCAGTCCGGGCTGCTCCTCATACATCACCCACGTTTTTGCTGCCAGCTAGAAAACAGCGTGCATTTCTGCACTTGAAACCAAGGAAATGCCATGAGGAATTATCTTTCCCTCAGAAAGAAGCCCTTCAGGAATTCAGTTGCCTCCAGAGAGAACAGGAGAAACTGTCCTTTGATCTGTCTTTAATTAGTATATGGGATTGTTTAGGGATCTTTTGAGGTCTCCTTCAATTAATAGCCAGTTCATTTTGAGAGATTATTTTTTTCAGGAAGCAGAGAGACTACTCAAAGCAGTGCAACAGCTTGGCTAGTGTAACATCACATAGCCAGTGGGATAATTTTTTTACTAAACACGGGCCACACACATACTATTTTCCACTCTGTCACACTTGGACATGTGCTTTCTCACTTGACACATGACCAAAAGGCACTGGATCCAGCTCAGAACTGGTTTAACAAACATAACTAATCACTTTCCAAAGGCCTGTTCTCCATCCCTTACGATCACACCCAAAGAAACAAAAAAATCAGATTTTGGTGTCAGCCAAGTCCCCTTGTTCATTCCAGCAGGATTCAAAGCTGGTCTTGAAGATTTCCTGTGAGGTTTTATACCAACTCTCACACTGTAAGGAAAGGGGATCCCTGGTACATGTGGCTGAGGACTGGACTGGGGCAACGTTGCTGGTTCCATGCTAGCAAAGTCAATATTTAGCTATTCTGGGGCTACAAAGTTGGGGATGAAGCAAAAATGCTCCTCTCCAGAGAAATTTCTCCATATTCTTGCATCCCTGCAGCTGGCCTGCACCTCCACCTCAGGATGTGAACTCAGCTTCAAACATGCTTAGAAAATTCAGCATTTTCTATCATGAGGGGTTCTGGACTTGATTAGCATAATTCTCTACCAGAGGTTTGGAAAGGCACATTTTGCTGAGTTAAAGGTAGGGCAATTACTGAATTAATTTCATTACTGGTTCAATATGATTAGGAGATGTATCCTGAATAAAGACTTTCCAAGTTTCTCTTTCAATTATTCTCACATATGTAGTTGGAAACCATAGCTGTAATTCTGTGGTGAGATGCTGAAGTATGAAATAATACACCCCCAAAAAGAGAGATATACTGATAAGCAGAATGATAATAATAACAAACATGCATCATTGAAAAATGAAGGGAGGTACAACTTACAATTTAAGTTAATGGCTTCCTTGAGAGGGATTAGCCATAAAGATGCTGATATTCTCAAAGAACAAATATGACTTGAGGTGAATCCACCTTCTCAAAGTAAAAGATGATTGTTCATCATAGCAAGGCATGGAGAAAATCATGCATCAAGACCAGAAAAGAACATAGGTCAGAATTTTTGCTGAAAATGTCCCAGAATTCACAGTGCCGTTCATTTAAATGACTCATTGAGTGCTTTAAAAACAAGGTTAAGGTCTTAAATTTAAAATGGCTTTACACATTTCCTAGAACTAAGGATAAAACCTGAGCAGAGATCTGTCTATTCTGAACTTCAAAAGTCCAGACATTCATCTCAAAATATAATACACACTGGCTCAGAACAAGAAAGGTGCAAGAAACACAGTATAGGCACCTTCTAACTGCTAGACACTAATTCTCCCTATTCAAGCAGTCTGCTTTTGCAAAACAAACAGGATGTATTCAGCATCTCTATTGTGCAAGTCTGTTGAAACAGAAATGCTGGGGTCAGAGCATGTATATTGCCCAAAAGTAGATGTAAATCAATTAGAGATTAAATACTCATCTCTGCAGAACTTTTGCCAGTTTCCCGGTTGCCAGTATAAAATTCCAATACGTGAATGTTTTCTTAATATATTATTTTTCCTTTCTTCCTTTCCTTCCTTATTTCTATCTTCCTTACAGCCCTCAAATTGGTGATGGGATGAAGGATGGATGCAGCTGAGCTCATTACACTCCCAGAAATGCTCGAGCAGCTCCTAGAGAAACATGACACAGCAGCAAGGTGTACAAGGTGCTTAAAATTTGAGTGTAATAGCAGCAGTGATAGCACAATTTAGTGATGCCAAATAGTCAAAAATTGCCAGGAGGAAACCAAAAAGAGGAATTCCCAGCAGTGGTTGTAAAAGTCTATTCCTTGCTTGCAGTAGGTCTCTGAGCAAAAGCCTGAATACAAGCTGCCCAGGCTCTTTGCTCATACGTGGCTCATTTTTAGGGCTGGGGTTTGGTAACGACACTTCCCAGTGATCATCTTGGAGCCCTCTGGGGGGCTCAGCCTGCCTTGGCAAACCTACCAGCAAAGGTGGAAAACATCCTCTTAGGATGCAAATGTTAAAGGAGAAGCAAGATTTCTGGTGCATGACAACTTGCATACTCATGTTTGTAGTAATAAACAGTAATAAACCATACCAAAGTGAGTAGGGCTTTGGTGTAGTGGCCAGGGTGCCTTTCAGCTACACTTCTGGGAAGTTAAAAGCATGACTGGAAATTTCCATATAAAGAGCCTTGCTTTGGCACAAAATTTTCTCCGTTAATATGGCTCATGGGCAAAAGCAGAGAATGGCAACCTCATGCTAAAAACTCCAAATCCCTTCCTTACTTCACAGATGCCAAAAAGCAGAGACGTGAGTGACAGAAACGTTGTCACTCCACCACCAGGGCCATCTGCCATATGTGGTGACAGCATGGCGAGGAGAGGTGACACAGAGAAAAAGGACAGACTATCTCTATGGGGTTATGGATAGTGGCTTATTTTGGGGATCAGCAGGTAAACCAGCCTGCGTTGTAGGGAACCCCTCATGAACATCAGCAATGCTCCAGATGTCCATCAGCTGAGACAATAAGCCCATTTTCCATCACCTGAAAGCCCGATTTAGTTTCTCCTGACTTTTAAACTTGGTCTGATCATGGCTTGTCTTGTAGCCAGATCTGCCTTATTGGAGTTTGGTCTCATGTCTACTGACCACGTCACGAGCAGATGTCACTAACAGAGGGAACCAGAGCAAACATGCTAAATGCTACCAAAGGATTTAAGCAAATACAACCAGACAATTAGGCATGCCTCAGGGTCAAATCACTCTGGCATAGCAGGGTAGCAAAAAATTGCTTCTTACAAAATGCAACCATGAAGATGAGCAAAAAGCCATGTAGAAATAACTGTGCACACACACTGCCACAGCATAACCTCCAGATGTCAGCATCAACCCAAGCAAGGGAGAGGCACAGTGCAAATGGTGCAGAAAAACCCTGCTTGCAGGCTATGCCATCCAGAAACAGTCTCCTGCAGTCCCTGCTCTCCTGCCTGGGACAGACAGACAGACAGACAGGAGGATTTCCAATTCACCTGGAAAAAGTGCTCGGTTCACAAACAAAACCAAAGGATGTAGTTTGTAGCCATGCACGCAAATGTTTTACATGCTCATTATACTGATGTAGATCACATGTGTGCTTCTGTGTGTGTAGGTGCTCATCACCTTTATGTATATATGTGATAGATAGATAGATAGATAGATAGATAGATAGATAGATAAATAGATAGATAGATAGATAGATAGATAGAAGAATAGATAGATAGATAGATAGATAGATAGAAGAAATGAATGAATGAATGAATGAATGAACAAATGAATGAACTTTTGGTGTTAAGAATAAATGTTTCTTTGCCAACAGCTTTACATGAAGGCAAAAGCAAGGCATGTCCTCCAATACTTTTTCTAACCATGTGCATATTCGTCTCTTCCAGTACACATCCCTGTGTGCCATGCAGTTGATGAGCTGAGAAACACAGCAATCAGCCCTGGATAAAGAATCTGAGAACATAAGCATGGGTCAGATCCCCCAGTGGTGTGAGGCAGTATGCCTTCAAGTCTATCTAGTAAGATTGATGTTAACTAATCAAGAAATTGCTTACCTCCTCTATTCCCCTTGGCCTGATAAGTTAATTTTATGCCACTCTTTTAGCAATGTAAATTTGCCTAATAGGAAAAAAAAGGCATAAAAAAAATCCCACCTCTGCCTCTTCTTCCCCTTAACTCTGCCCTCTCCCTACAGCCCACAAGATTTAAATGTATTCAAAATGTACTGGGAAGGAAAAGGCCCCAAACTGTGCTCAAAGCAGGCTTTTACATTGTCCCTGTCACAGTGTGGAGCTGTGATGCAGAATGAAGTCACAAGTACAGCAGCGCGGCCCCTGATGCCAAGGATTGAGGCAGCAGAAGTGTGAAACCCAGCAGAGAAAACCCTTCCACAGGTTGCAGAGGGGTGCACAGGGTGGCAGAGAGCATCCTCCAACCTAACCTTGCACCTGCAGATAACCGGGGAGAGATTCAGGGGATATTTAAATAAAGACATATGCCCCCTTAACACCAGATAAAAAAAAAAAAAAATCATGAAGGAGATGCCAGATTCCTCAACTCTTGTAGGGCACAGAGGTGTTGTTTTTATGTGAAAATACCCTCAAGATCCTCCCGCACCAAAGTGTTCACCCCAAATGCAGGGCTGCACATAGCAAAGTTTGAGCGGGGCTGGGGGTGCCTGGAAGGATCCTGACAAAGAAGATTAATGGATCTCTTCCAGCCATGGGTTGTCAGTTAAGTCAAGGACTGCTAATGCGGGATGTTGTCCCAAGACCTCTGTTAGCACAATGACGAAGCTTTTTTTAAGTCCTCTGTGTAAAAGGCATAATCCTCGTATGCCAATGGATCATATCCTTGAGCTCCCTAGAGAGCAGGGCAAATGTGGAAAGAAAGGGAAAGGAAATCCCTTATTTTATAATGGTGCAAACAGACATGTCAGGAGAATTACATCAACATGCAGCACATGTGAAATTTAATACTCCTCCTAATGCATTTAGATGAGGCAAAATGCAAAGTCTACACTGCCTCTGGGAATAATTCTGGTAGGAAGCTTTCACCACTAGGAACCAAGGACTTTCTACTTACTCTGGAATTTGAGCCTTTGTTTTCAAAGCCTTCCTGAGAGACTCCAAAATCAAGTTTGTTAAGTGTACATTACTCTTTGAAGATCTGTCTTCCAGAATGAAACACCAGTGCTCTTCCCAGAAATGCTAGTGTAAATCAAGAGTAGTGTGCTTGAAAATCGGTAAACATTCATGGGGTCCCAGGCAATCACCAGAAGAGAAGGGTCTGATCTTTTGCATTGCAGAAAGCCAAGGTATGCAAATACACACAGCCCTTATCCTTTGCCTAGTGTCAGCTGGCATTGCTGCAAGGGTGCATCAGACTTGCATGGATTTCCACCAGCTTTGACTGTGGCCCACAAGCCTCTCAAAGGCTTATAAATGCAAGCAATATTTGCTTTGGGGTCCTTGCAGACAGGAGGAGCCTGAGATCTTCTGGATGATTTCCCTTACTCCTTATATCAGACTATAGATAACGGGATTCAGCAAAGGATACAGCTCAGATGTGGCTTGAATTCAGACAAGTGACGTGAAGTGATGATTTCCCCCCCACCAGGCTGCAGATGATCGATGTATTATGCATGAAAATAGCGCCAGGCACAGATGGGGTGGGAGTAGAAGGTGTGAGCTGATAATGACAGCAGCCAAGCTCTGCTAGAAAAGACTTTGTAACACACTTGCATATTGGGCAGGAAAAGGATGCAACATGCATGAGAGACTAGCCACGGTTTAAAGGGCCAAACAGTTTAATTACCGCTAAAACTGAGGTTTATGGAAGGGTTTGAGTGCCATGGTTGCCAGAGGGAGCAGGGGATTAGCCTTGATGATTCAAGGAAGTGTCTTCCCATCTTGTGTTCTTGAATAACCGTAGGGAGGTGCATGAAATACTTATTTGGGTTTTAAAAGCTGAAGACAGGGAATCCAAAGTGGTGACATTGTGCTGCATCAGATATTGTCTCCTGCAGGATCCTGGCTCATACTCAGCACAGTGCTGAGAACCTGGCACCAGGTCCAAAGCTGAAACAAACAGGAATTTCTCCATGGACATTTCTAGGTTTTGGATCCAAGCATTTTAAGCACACATAGCCTGATCTTGAAGAAACAGTGGCAGTTTGGATGGGTGAAATGTCACTGACTTGGAGCCAGGTGGGCACAGACTTCAGTGGGAGGATGAATCAAAAGAGCTCCAGCACCATCTGCCAAAGGACCGGACATTGTGAGAAAGAGGTTAGCAAGTGTGCTATCCGTAAAGACCCATGAGGAAGCAGTGATGGTCCAAAGAAAAGCCCATGACTTCCCTGGTCAGCCTTGGACCACTCTGGAGATCACTTCAAGACCAGATGCTTAAAATAAGCTGCTTTCCTTCTACAATCAAACCATGAGAAGGGAATACTCTATTCCTTACACAGCTTCTTTGAAGAAGCTCCAGCCTGGAGTACACATCTGACCATCTGACAGCTGGCAAGACATCATTGGCTTTGCCAAATCTGACCACAGCTGATCCCTCATGCAATAAAATGTCATCCTTGAATCACCAAAGGCTGAGAATGTGCTCGTCTGGAGGATCATCAGGCAAAGGCAGCAAAGACTGGCTAGCAACTTGCAATGCATTTGACAGTTCCGGGCTCTGTGGAGCCTGACCCTACACAAAAAGATCCTTGCATGAGTCCACTCTTTGCTACCAGCCTTAGGAGGAACCCAGCACTCATGATGATTCATGACGGGACATGTTGCATCATGCTCTGCTAGCCACCGGTTTGGGTTGTCTCTGCTTCTCCTCTGTCCCCCAGCTCATCAAGCCATCTCCACAGGGCTTACTTCACACACGTCCTGAGAAACCTTCAAACAGGCTTCCACATTGCTACAGCCCAGCACAGTTTCCCTAAACTGTAGGATGACCTGCAGGGCTTGAGTAGGGCCAGTTTCATTACTTTTATATGCAGCCAAGACCCACAACAGACTAGTAAAAGCCCCTTCACTCCCACTCAATTTGGCTTTAAGGTCACATTTTGTGGTGCTAGCACCATCAAGACCCGTGCATCAGTCTGGATCTGGCCCCAGTCTATCCTGTATGGCTGTCCTTACCTCATGCATTTTCAAGGAGCTCAGCAGCAATTTATGGATCAAAGCTAATCGATAATACCAGAGCCCTTTCACCATATTGCTTTCATGAAATTACTGCATCCTTTAAAAAAAGAAATCTTAGCAGACTGCAGTACAATGCCAGACAGACTGTCACTACCGAATTATGTTTATTTATTCTCTCTTTGGCTCTTGGCTGGCCCCATTACCAGCATATCTTAGTGTCAGTCTTAGTATCTCAGTCATCAGCATATTTGCCTTCCCTCCCTTTCCCCTACCTCGAGGTACATGTCTCCTCTCAAGTACAAAGCAGACTGACACGGCAAGTTTTTGAGCCTATTTAACACCAGCTTTATCTGTGGAGAACTAGAGTCAGTGACAGAGCCTCAGAATTAATTACACAAAGGTGAATTCCCATCGCAGAGCCTGGCAAAGTGTCACTGCAAACATTTTAACAGCCAGTCTCTGTCCCTCGGCTGCCTTTGTGCAGTGTAAAGCAATTATTTGTACCTGCTTGGTGAAACATGTCAGCCCCCTCCGAGGTGCCACGATATAGCAAACACAGTTCACCCTTGTTACTCAAGAGCTGGGCAAAGAACCTTTTCTTTGCATGGTGGATCTCGCCTGTGCACACAGTGCCTGGTGCTGCTGTGCTCAAGCCCTTCAGGGCCATGAATGCAGTTATTTGTGTAAGACCCACGCAGCAAATACCCTCTTGCAGATGAGATGCAGCCAGGCACAGTGATTTGTCCACAAGCAGAGTTGGAACTCAAGGCCAAGGAAACAAAGTTTAAAGTGCAAATCTCAAACTCCAGCCCATCCTTGCTGAGCCCCACCAGCGGGGAGCAAATGGGAGACTGATCCTGTCTCCCATCTCCCTTTTTGCCAAGTGTCCTCAGCCCTTTCCTCTCCCTTTTCACCTTCCCTGCATCCCAGGGTATCCCCGGTGAAATCCCTTTTCATCCTTCACACCCCAGCTCCAACTGTTTGCCCTTCCCCTTGTTGCAGCTGTTGCAACTGACACATTTCTACTAGTCTTTTTCCTTTTTAGTTTTTTCTCTACTAGTCTTTTTTCTTTTTCTTCACAAAAAGGGATATATTTGGCGGTTTTCTTTACATACCTGTATTACAAATTTTCACAGAGCTGAGCTGACACTGGGGTTAGCCTGTAAAGTTCACCAGAGATGATCATAGCAGAGCAGAGAGTGAAAACAAGCAAAGTTGTATTTCAGCATGGAGCAAGGATGGGAAACCATGTTTATGCCTTCCGCTGCAATGTGCAGCTTTCCTTCATCTTCCTCAAGAGCTACCAGCTTCAGGGCAAGGAAAGAAGGATGGGGTGATGAGGGGAGGTTGGGTACAGTGGAGAGCAAAGGGAATTGACTGTTTAAAGGGGGATTGGGGCACAGGGCCCCAAGGGAACAAGCAGTGGAGGAGATATCGCTGCCTTCCCTGGAGGAAAAGACCTGTCTGCGCATCCCGAACTCTCCCTCCACTGGGACTAGCTGGGGCTGTGTGGCCCTTTTAAGAAATACTAGAGGCAGATCAGATTTACCCATGGGTTTTGGGGTTTAGTCAGAGCTCCTGGACCTCCAGAATTGACTACCAGCTGCGGGGGACCTTGAGGTCACCTGGGGAAGCAGTGCTGAAGAGATCAAGCTGCACCTGGGCAGAAAGTCTCATAGGCTGGCATGAGGTGGGCTCCCTGCACACGGGGGGATGGGATAAGCCATTGGCCAGAGAAGCCCATGCAAGCCCCGAGAGAGGAAGTTTTCCAGCTGATCGGCAGGAAAACAGGGCTATTCTTGGTGAACTCGGCCGCAGAACAAAAACAAAGTTCTTCCTCATTAAGGAGGAATTCGATGGGCCTCGCTGGGAGCTGGTGCCGTGGCACGCAAAAGGTCAGGTCTCATTCTGAAAGCCTTTCCTCCCCTTCTGCCAGCAGGAAAAACCATTCAAAATATCCCCTAAAGAACTCTTGCTCCTCCCCATGCTCCCTCTGCCAAATATGAAAAGGAGGAAATCGCCTCAATATGGGGAACGGCGCTGCAGTGGGGATGGCCAATCTCTGCCCAGCCCATGGAACCCAGATCCCTTTGCCTCTGACAGCCTTGTTATTAGAAGGCCATGTCTAAGAGGAGAAGGAACAATAATTACATCCTATTCCTGCAACACAGCACATTGCAGAGATTGCCATGTCTGTGGAGACCTACGCCAGCATTAAGTGTTGCAGTGTGGCCTGTTGCATATGAGACTTTCTTAGGGGAAATTCAGTTTGTTTAGGTGTCCCAGTTACACCTTCAGTGCTGTGGGTGGCCTGGGTCTGCCTGCACCAACCGGTGTAGTCTCCCAGCGCTCCACTTGCCTACAGAAACATGCCTCTCAGTCTCACCTTGGGGTAAAGACAAAAGGAGTCAACTCTAGCAGTCACAGCCATGTCAACAAAAAGGTTGCTCACCTTCACGACCAACCACCATCTGCGGCTCTGCGTCCTGTAGCTTCAGAAGAATCAGATTCATCCAGACCCATGGAGGATGATCTTCATATCCCATAGCACAGTGCATTCAAACCTTTGTTGAAATCATTTGGTGTCCACGTTACATGGGAAAACTGACAACTGTCTGTTACCTATTGTAATCTTTCCATTTGTTTCTCAAATAACTCCTGAATGTGAAATTCCACTTCTGTGATCAAGGCTAATTATTTGGTTAAGATAATTTATTGTTACTCTGAACTCAGCATCTTGGCTTGCTAGTTATATGGGTTTTCAGATTGCCTTGTAGGGAGTAGCAGTCACACATTGTCCAAAACCTAGGACCTGAACTGAAGAAGTTTTGTTGCAGCTCTCATCAGCTGCAGAGGTCACAGTTAAGTAAAATTGGCTTAAACTGGGATTGGAAAACTGTCTCTGCTACATTAGCAGAGAGATCAGATGACAGATTTAGTCTGCCCTCATTATCTAGCCATAAAAATGTAAGGGTCTGAAGTATTTGGGAATGCAGAGAGGAGGGATTTCTGGAGGATCTCTATGCAGTATTTGCTGTCTGAGAAAATGAGACCAAAGGACCCCCCACCCAAACTGTCTGATGTGAGCTCTTATCTCCAATGACAAACTGAAACCAGGAGAATCGGTCTCTTCCTTTTGCAAACAGTTGGGGGAACAGGGGCTCCTGTGTGTCTACAACATCTCACATTTATTTTTAGTTTCATCTATTTGGTTAGTGAGGTCACTGGAGCCCAGGCTTAAACATGTTTTAAGCAAATGTTACCCTGACCTGCCAAAGCTCTGAATTGCCTGTAGCTATACATACCCCAAAGAAACAGCTAATGGTGCAAAAGCATATTATGTTAGCATTTTATGCTAGTGTTCAAATAACTGTGTATCCTCATTTATTGCAACACCTTTTTTTGGGGGGATATGAAAAGTGTAAAATAGACTTTGAGCAGTTTTGATCCAAAAAACATTTGCTGAAGCTGTTTCCTGGCTGAAGTAGCCCCTGTGCCTTTTCCAGTAATTCTGCATTTAGGATTTTATTTACACAGTTCAAGGATTAAATCACAATTTCCAGTCCTCGGTATAAAAACAAAAAAACCCAGCCCTCCTTCCCCCAGAGTTGGGAAGCATTATCCAAATCACTGCAAGGAAACAAATGTCAGGGTACCCAGAGCCAGCAGCTACCATCATTTCCAGCCTCATCCAAACTAGAAAATTAGTTTGTGGGAGAAAACCTTCTCATGGAGCTGCAGAGATATTAGCAAATAGTGTTTTCTGTAATGATAACTTGTTCTGTGAATGCAATAAGCTCCTGATGGTGTCCCCAAGCCCAGCGCTGGAAGCACACCAGGGCAGAGGTGCAGGGGAGCAGGCAACATTCATCACTATTCCAGATGTGAGGTGAAGCTGAGAAGCCTGCAGGAAGCTCGGCGGGTGATAGGGAAGGTAGCGTGGCCCTCGATCTTGCACGGTGAATGCTTGTCCTAACAGGCTTTTTGACTGCTCTGCTGGGAATCATGAGCACACTGGCATAAACCTGGCCTTTGCACGCACTGCAGATCCTGCTCAAAGCAAAGATGTCCCCCAAGGAGAAAAAAAAGACCTTCAGAAGCATGCATCTGTCCTTATTTTTAGTCTTTAAGATGAGTCATTCTGGAAAAAGCCCTTTTCTAAGGGCTGATATAACCATCTCTTCCCTAGGGAAATATTCATATAGCTGCAGGTGACCAAATGAGGGAAGCTCAGCAGAAGTTACTGCTAACAAAGTAAGATACGGTGACTACCCATGTGCAGCCTTTTAGCCTCCTGCTAATGCAAAACAAAATGTCCCTGCAGGGTGACTGGAGCTAATATACCTTACTTTACTTATGCGTTTCGCTCAGAGCTGCACATGGCTACTTGCTGAAGCAAAAGTGATAAAGAATTAAGCTCCTGTAACTTAATTGCTTGCAAGTACTTGCTATATCTCTGTTGGAAAAATGTTGCAGAAAAATCACACCTCTTGCTCATACGGAACCAGAAAACATTAAAGATCTGGTTTCCTCCTGGTTGGACAGTGTGTCTGCAATTCACACACCAAGACCAATTCCCAGTTTTCTATTACCACAATGCCAAACATTTCTGCAAGCAACGTTATTCATCTGGAGAACCCACCGTCACTGCAACAGCAGAATATATAAATCAAGATGCTTAATTCTAGAAAGGCAGCATCTATGGACTTTCACTGAGACCTTCTGTTGTTCTTTCATTATTTGTATGTCTCCTTTCCTAAACTGGTAAGAAAGATCCTCTCCTTCACCAAATGCCAAGAGAACGGCTGCTTATGACTTATTTGGGGTGCAGATATGGATATCCCCATGGATCTGCTACCTATTTGCTAATCACTGGCCAAAACTGCAAATAATTTGTGATTTATTTAATTATTGAAAAGTTTTGATAGTTAAATTAGACACTGGGTGACACCATAAATGTCACATACATGATGAGCAGTCGGGGGAACTCACTCTCAAATGTTTAGAGACCCGTGCTGTGGAAAAGGAGTCATTTAAGCTATCCAGACGCACACAGCTATGAACCCGGGCTCATTCTGAGTACTTTGAGAACGGGCAGAAAAAAATAGAAGAAAATCCCCTGATAATTCATCTGCAGAGGGTAATTTACTGGGTCTAATCAGAGCAAACATCTCTATGGCTGGAATGTTGAAATAAATTAAATATAAAGCCTTCAAGGTCATAGCTTCCCAAGCTAATAACTAATAACTTCAGCCGCACTGCTGAAGTCAGGTGGATACACTCCAAGCAAACACACTGCGCTCCACCGTGAAAAATCTTGATCAGTTGAATGTAATGGGGATATTTCAAGCAGTGATCAGGCCTGCCTGGAAGAAAATGGCGTATCTAGAGGATATAGAGGATTCAATCTTCAAACAAGGAAACCTGAGCAGGATATTCAAAGAAGTTTAGGTGCTCAGATTGGAAACAAAATACATATAAAGAGACATTTGTGTCTGGGGGGATGTGGGAGCGAGGAGGATTTGGGCAGTGCTGCTAACAAGACGTCAGCTGTGAGAGCAAACCTTGCTGTCCCCGCTCCGAGGGCTGGCGCAGCAGCAGTTCGACACTGCGGCAGTGCCTGTGTTACACATCACGGCTCCTGCAGTGACCGCTCCCCCGGTCAAAGGTGTATAGCCCTCCCTCAGCCCCAGCTGCTCCAGCCAGCCAGCCAGAGGTTACCACCCGCCCAGCTGTGCGGCACAGCCACTCCTCTGCCTTTTAAATCACGGCCCCGAAGAGATGCGGCTGCGGAGACAGCAAGCACCACCTCAGCAGAGAGCAGGTCCTGGCTCACGGGCAGCCCTGTGGCCGGTCGTGAGGCAGCAGCGGAGAGCCCGGACACAGGCAGACAGAAGTGCACGGCCAGTGCAGGAGGGTCTCCTGGTCCGGACAAGCGGGTGGATGCTGTGGAAGGATCTTGGTGCCTGGTAAAGTCCTGAGCCTTTGAGGTCTGCCTTAGCAGCCCTGGTTATTGTCATCCTGAAATGCCTGGGAGCCTGCCCTGTGCCACAATGTGATACCCTAAGCTTTTGTTGCCACCATGGGTTATTTTTTTGCTGTTCTGATGGCTTTCATGGCAGCAGAGGTTCTTTCCATAGCAGGACTGGAAAATTCCTTTCTATTTCTTTTTTAATAAATATGCATTTCACAGTCACCCTCAACTTCACACACATTCTTGTGAATCTCGCCATTAAAAATTATTGCCTTACCCTGTATGTGTATACACGTGCGTGCGCACACACACTCACACGGTGCCATCCACTTTGATGTAGCTTCCTCTGCATACATTATAATGTGGTCTAGAAAGAAATGATCATAGACCTATTCTTCTGCCCTCCATCAGACCCTGCTTTGCTCCGTACATAATGATCCACATCCCCAAATGAGGCGGTTGTTGCATGTTTCTCTCTCTGTTCATCGCACAGCTTATTGTCCTCATTTGCTCACATATCTTTCAAATCCTGTGCTGAGCTTTCCTACGAAGTGTGCTCTCTTTGAGACTGAAAACCTCACCAGCACTAATGGATGTATCTTCAGCAGAGCCCTGTGCCACAAAATTATGTTATTATCCCCATTTTCAGAGACAAGGAACGGAACTGCAGAGATAGGAAAGTCAACATTGTTAAAAGCATCTGCTAATTTGAGAAAGCACAAGACTTGATTTTTCAGAGTATTTATTTCCATCGCAGTTTACTTGGTCACAGTACAGGTCACCTTTGACTGCATCTGCAATCATGAGAGCTTCACCCTTGAGAAGGGGGTCGCAAGCCGGGGACCAAAGTGACTACCAGTGTGCAATTAGTGCCCATCTCTGAGTCTGACCTGACCAGAGATACACAGCAAAATTCCCCTCTGAAGCAAGCTGGGCTGGAAAAGCTCTAAAAAAATGAATGCTCTGTGTTCTGGTGGAAAATATCACATGTAACTATCAGATGTGGTCTAATAGTTTTCAACCCGTGGCCTGTTTCGCCATGAATTCAAGCCTACGAGGAAGGTGCTTGGACTGCTGTAAAGGTGTTCATGCCTCCACCAGAAAAACTTAAATGTGAAAATCAAAGCTGTGAAAAACACCATGTTTTGTACAAATATCACGATAATAATAAAGAGCAAGCAAGAGGCTTTTCGCTGAGCCGGTAGACTCATCAGCTGAGTTGTCACCTGGAAAGGAGACAGTTAGCTTCCTTCTTTTCCGAAACAGGAGTATCTTTTGCCAATACCTATCTGGGCTGAGGTCCTACCTGTTGGGGACACTGCTTCTTCCTCTTCTCTGCTCTTCATTCCAGCACTGATCCAGAAAATCCATTAGTTTAAGCACAGTTGTGGTGACCTTCAGTATCCAGACACCCTGTCAGATAAACCTGAGTTGTCCTGTATGTTCAGAGAAAGAATTAAAAACAAAGTGATTGAAACTTCAGGGCATGGGAGGGGGACCTTCCCCCACTGCTTCCTGTGGTCCTGAAAATCCAACACTTTTAAAAAAGGACATAATTCCACATTTTCTGCCAAATTTCCCATTGTTTCTTTAAGCTTAGATAAGATTCCAGCTTTTTTGTGTGTGTGCTTTTGCTTTTTGCTTATATGCAGCAATAATTCTACCTGTACAGGTTTCAGCTGGTGCTAGCATGAACTGCCGTCTGATCAAATTCACGATCCAGGTTTGTTAAAATAAAACTAGTCTCATCAGGCTCCGTACTAGATAAGGGCATGTGCTTGCACAAATCTGCTGTTGAAGAATTTGGGTTTCAGGCTTTCCAGCCTCTTGCCATACTGCCTGAATTTAGTGGGGAAGGAACATAAAACATAGAGAGCAAACTAGTTTTAATATTTCCTAAGATTCACACTTTTCACTGAGAAAAGGTGGTTCTTTTCCCTGCAAAGTCAAAACAAGAAGAATAAATTGCAATGAAACAATCATGGAGTATCTGTTTCCGGACCTCGCATTTCCCACAGAGGTTTCCCTTTGGGGCAGCGGTCTTCCCCCATGTGATGCGGAACCTTTGGGGATACGTTCCTGCACCTCAGAAGTTTTTGCAAGGTGTCAGCCCCGCTCCTCACCTTTATTTGGCTGCACATCCATTCCGTCGGAGCCCCTGAGGCCTTTTTCAAAGCCCAGCAGAGCCAACAGGGGAATTTCTTATTAATCCAAGGAGCCTTAGATGTGGATGCCAGTTTATAAAGCTGTGGTGGAGGAGCAAGGTAATCGGGGAGATGGGGGAGAGACCTGGTCTGACTCTCCAGGGCAGCTCTCCGGTACGGAGTGTAGGAAATTAGGACAAGTGGTAGATTGGCTCCAAAAGCACCCACTTTAGTTAAACAGACTGCTGACGTAGCTGCACCCACCGGGAGCCACCCACTGCTGCAGACCTTGGAAACGCAGGCTCTGAGAATTCCCCTGGGCAGAAAATCAAGCTGATTTCAAAGAGGAACCTCTCCTTCAGGGAGATGTGGTCCCTGCCTGTGTTACATCAACCCCACAACAAAATCTAGCAAATGCAGCCAAATGACCAGGTTTTGCCCTGTCTGCTCGTTCCACCCAGCAGCACTAGCCTGCTCCCAGTGGTGGTGATCTGGTGAGGCAGTGACCCTGAACCGACAACGAAAAACCTGTATTTAAGCAACTAATGAGAAAACCACCTTTTTGACTTTGGCACACATATTGCTCAAGCCACCAGAAAAGAGTAAGGACTTTGTTCCACCCTCATCGTCATTCGTATCTAGTAAATTGGCAAGGGGTTAGGACGTTGCCAGTATTTCCACACATGCAAAAAAAATCCCCCACCCCCCCAAAAAAAACCTCATAGCCCATTACTCACATCCCTAGAGAAATCATAATAAGAGACACAGAGTTTACCACCTTCAAGCAGGAAATAGCTGCCTTTCTAATGCTTGCTAATTGCTTCACTTAAAACTAGTTTGATTACTTGGCACCAAGACAGTATTTTAAACCTGAATTATTGCTTGGAACTTTCCTTTCACCTACCAAGAGCCCAGGCCATTAAAAATGTGTAGCAAAGGTCTCCCTGCAAGGTGCAGGATTGCCTGTTAACTCTTTTATGAATCATAAGAGAAGTTTGGCTTCTGGGACAATGCCTTGCCACCTTGGAGTACGCACTGTGAAAATGAAGGTGTGATTCATTAATACTACAGCAGGCAGAGACGAGGGTGCACGTGGAGAAACGCGGGTTGCTGAAGCGAGTCACACGGTGGAGTTACCAGGCATATTCCTAAAAGCTGTTGTCTGGGGCGGAATCACATTTTCACTTTCTGAAACCAACAGGCCAAATCGATCGCTCTAAATTCAGGTGAAAACAAAGTATTTCTTAACTTGGCTTGACTTTTTCCGATCGAGTGGGAATTAGAGTGCTACTTTTAGGGGGTGAAGGACATCAGGGCAGCATGAGCTGTATGTACTGACCTGCAGGAGCAGAAAGGTTTGGGGCTTGGCTGTACCAAACATTGTCATTAAAACCACCTTTGTCACAGCAGTTCTTTAGGATCAGAAATTAACTTGCACATTGTACTTGACAGGAAGTTATTAAGAAATCTCCGCAGCTACAATAAAACTGATGCTTAAATTGCAATCTTTCAAAAAGAATTTGAATCTCAATACAAAGCATCAATAAGGTAAGCAGCAGCTGTGTAGTTGGCACATATCTGAAGTGTCTGTTCCTGAGAGTCTCCCTTCAAGTGAGACTCAGGCCTGGGAAAAAACAAACAGGTTTCAAGGCCAGGGATGTGCGGGGCAGCACCCAACAGTGATCCATGTGTCCAAACCCTGTACAAAAAGCTTTAAGGGGGGATTTTCTACCATCTCCAACAGCAATCAGTTATGTTTCCCATCAAATTCAGTATGAATTTTCTCTGTCCTCTTGGCAAATGAAGTTTTTCACAGCTACGCAGGAACCATCCCGTAGGACAGGGAACAGTTGGGGCTTTCTCTTCGTCCGTACCACTCGGAAACAGCAATGCAGACTCTGACCTCTAATTTATCTCCGAGCAGTTTGGCAGCTCACAGCCTTGCTTCAGAAAGCCAGTGAAATAAAATGTACAAGAAAATGGTGATGACGTGGGTGTAGAACACAGCCTGAATCTAACACAGGATGTTTTGAGGCAATTAATCAAAATACGTGGAAGAGGGTGAGCTTTACCACCATGCCATCACTTTTTTAAGCAGCAGGCATCCAGAATAAAATTTACACGTGAAGGAGTCTTAAATGCAACTCGGCCACAGAGAAAAGGCTTCCAGTTTGGGGGCCTGCACATAGGTCTATACCCAGCAAAGCTTTAAGCAGATATAGGCATGGAGTTATAGCCTGTGCATCTGAACTGCACAGGTCTGGGGCCATGCTACCTATTCCTGCTCCTACCAGGGCAATTGTTAAATTAGAGAATCTCTAGTGGCCGTGAGAACATTTTGGAAAGGATCACTAGCTAAAATGTTAGCCTATTGATCAGGAGGCAGGGAATCAGGTCAAAAGGAACAGAATGATCTGGGTCTGCATGCAATGGGAGGAAAATAACACTTTTTTCTTTTCATCTTAGGAAGCTACTTGCAAAGCTTTACATGGGAAGCAGACAGATGAAATATGCAGATCTAAGCAGGATAAATACTTAGTGCTATCAGCCAAGTGATGGCTCTGAAGATGTCTTTGCAGCTCGTGTTTTTAAGCCTCTGTGTCAGTCAGGAGAAAATGAGGAAAAAAAAGAGAAAAAAACCAGTTTCTCAGCTGGTGCTGGTGACTAAAATATTAGTGGTAACAGAGACTCCCAGCTTGGTTCTTGTGCTTTACTGTCACCGAAATTGAGGGTAGAAATTGAAGATGAGCATCAAATAATCCTTTTTCTGAGGTGTTGCCCCCACAAACCCCTGGAAAATGTTTTTGGCAAGACTGCCCTTGGTTCAGACCATAGGATGGAAGAGAGAGGGACATGAGACACTGACCACTGGTGTTCCACCAGCCCTTTCTTGCTCTGACCCCAACAATGGGCACAGAGATGGAGGAGCTGACATGGTGGTACGCCAAATACATCTTCTTGCATGCTCTGAACCCCAATAAATGCCATTTGTTTCAGAAAGGTATACTGGGGCAGATCTGGGGATAAGCATCCTTTAGAAGGGTAATATCACAGAAAAAGAAGCAAGGTAACATTTAGGAAAACAACAAAGATGGGCTGTTTTATTTGAACAAGGAAGAAAACACAGACCCAAAAAATCTCTCTCAGCAGACATGCCTGAGGCTGGGAGATGTCTTATCTAATCTACAGAGTCAACACTAAGTTTAAGTGAGAAAAGACACTGCCAGGGCTGAAGATGATGCAAGTGCCACCTCTGACATGGAAAACACCAGTTCCAGCTTCCTCGACACCCAGCATGACTGTAACAGGTGCAGGATTGATGGAGCACACCATGTTATGAGAGGATCCCCTTAGCTTGCTATGTATAAAAATGCCCACCCCATGCCTCCAGGATAAATATTTGTGGTTTTATAATCTTTTCTCCTCTTCGGTCCACTTCCTACATCCTTTACCAGTCCCCTAAACACTTGATGGAAGACTTATAAAGATCATGGCAGGAACTGAAAATCAATGTTTTTGTTTTCAAGCTTCAAAAATATTTCCTAAACATCTCTTATTCCTCTACAGCAAATCCCTTTAAAAACATTCTCCAGTGAGCAATTAAGTAGTTGAACCAACACATGTCCCATCTCAAGTTTCTGCTAGTAATTAATAAACCAACTGAATATCTGACAGGATGGTAAATTTTATCATTTCCAGATAAATGTTAATGTGTCTGGTTATTTCCAGACCTTCACTGATGTGATCAGAAAAGCAAATTAGGCTGTGTTGTAGGAGTCTACTTAACATTCCTTCTTTTTTGCTATTACTGGTAATTTATTCTTTTAAGCCAATTTTTGCACTGTCACTACTGTGAAGGTTTTCTCAACAAATTTAATTGCAAAAAAGAATCCTCAAACATGAAATTTCTACAGGATAAAAATCAATATTTAAGGTGTCAGCTTAAAAGCAGCTCATAGCTTCTCTGTCTGTGAGGAGGAACATGTGCACACACCCATCAAGCCTATTTGAATGTGTAAATTTATAAGCTCTCCTTTTTTGTGTAAGGAAAACATTTGCCTTGATGTTGTTGTATCACCCTTAGAACTAAATGTTTCTTGGTTAATTGAATAAACATTATTGCACTGCAGAAAATAAAGAGAAGTTACTATCCTTCAAAAATTGCATACATCTGAGGAAGTCCAAGACTTTCTGCTCACCCAACATTTTATAGAGATTTTTGAGCGTGCATAATTTTTTGCCCATATATGCCACCCACTCAGAAACAAAGGAACTAAAGTAGGCTGTAATTCCCTACACAATAGATTCCAACTGCTCCTATCAAGAAATATTACATAATTATTATAACTTAGGGCTGTGATTATATATTTGCTCAAAGGAGAATCACACATAATAGAGAGCAGTGGGACTTATGGCTCTTCATCTATTGTGTCAACTCATACATTTAAATTATTTGATTAGAAAACTAAACAAAGACCTTGAGTCCTAAACAACACTTTCTCATCAGCTGTCAGAATTGAAGGAAGTGATAAATGATGGGACAGGCATATTTGTATAGAAAAATTGGAGAAGCGGGAGGATAGAGAGGAGAGGGTATGTTATGTGTCTACTTTTGTCCATCCCTCCATCCCTCCATCCCTCCATCCATCCATCAGAGTCTTGGGCATTCTCTCTGTGTACCTCTCACAAGGTGTGCCGTTTTTTGGCTAGGATAGAGTTAATTTTCTCACAGTAGCTAGTACAGGGCTATGTTTTGTATTTGTGCTGGAAACGTTGATAATACAGAGATGTTTTCGTTATTGCTGAGCAGTGCTTACACACAGTCAAGGACTTTTCTGCTTCCCGCACCACCCCACCAAAGAGTAGGCTGGGGAGGGGACACAGCTCGGACAGCTGACCCCACTGACCAGACGGATATTCTGTACCATATGATGTCATGCTCATCATATAAAGCTGGGGAGGAAGAAGGAAGGGGGGGATGTTCAGCGTTACGGCGTTTGTCTTCCCAAGTAACCGATACCCATGATGGAGTCCTGCTTTCCTGGGCATGGCTGAACACCTGCCTGCCTGTGGGGAGTGGTGAATGAATTCCTTGTTTTGCTCTGCTTGTGTGAGTGGCTTTTGCTTTACCTATTAAACTGTCTATCTCAACCTACAGGTTTTCTCAATTTTACCCTTCCGATTCTCTCCCCCATCCCACCGGGGGGAGTGAGTGAGCGGGTGCGTGGGGCTTAGCTGCCAGCTGGTGTTAAACCACAACACAAGGAATTTGCAAGGAGCTGATAAATAAGATCATCTCTCCATAGAAGATGAAGACAAAGGTCAGCCTGTGGAAGACGTCAAGGAAAATCAACTCCTCACTTCCTTCTTCATCTTCTTGCAGACTCACCCTCTCCCCTCCCTCACGCCGGCTGGGTTCCCGGCTATTTGTACAATTTTCCAACAGAGGCAGGGCCTGCACGTGCTGGGATGCAGGAGGACGAGGAGAAGGCAAGGCTTCACAGGGGCTTACCACATTTCTCAACAGCTTTGCACGTCTGATTTAAATCAACTGTTTCTCATGCTCACAACTCATGCCTCAGATAACCCACGCGTCTTTGATGCTACCAGCACTTGGGATAAGTCCTCCTGCTTCGTATCCTTGGATAACCTGCACAAACAAGAGGCAGATGGCTGTCAAAACTAGGACAAAATATTAGCTGGAGAGAGCAAGTTCTGAGGATGAGATGTAGGACTGCTGCTGGAGGAGGTGCTAGAAGGTGACTTTCCCCTCACAGACACACAAATCCCTTGGTGCTGAACAGCAGCTGTCTCAACAACGCAGTCACCTGTTGCACTTAAGACAGCAACAATTTGCATTTTCTGAAAAGCAAGAAATAGAATTAAAAAAAAAAAATTAAAAAATCCTTTTAGGTCTGCAAAATGCCATACCGGTCATAGTAGCATGAGAGAGGAGGACACTGATTCGAATTTTGGCATCGAGTCCAGCCACCTCTGTTAGCAGATGGGGTCCAGCAATGTGGTGAGCATGTACGGCGGCTGCAGATCGGTCTGTGACCACTTACTGGCCTGGAGCCAGAGCGACTTCAAAGAGAAATGCCACAAGAAGCTGATTTTTCATGTGTGCGTGTGTTCTTTTATTAGGAATTTTTATATTTCTGCCTAGTAATAGTAGAAGTAATATCACAATTTCCCAAAGTGTAACAAATCTAATGCGTTGTACATATTGGATGGAAGTAATTTAACATGAGCGCCCTTTAATTTCTTAGATCTCTATTGCAAATGGTTCCTGGTTAATGATTGGGGGTTTGCTGTTTTCCATTTTTAAAGTCAAATCTTTTAAAGTCCAGATGGAGATGTTTTTTTACAGCTGCGCGGGAACACTGACACTGATACACACTGAACTCTGCGGGTGGTATTAAAATTCTGCCATCTACTTTAAAAGGATTTTGAAAGTCATTTTCAAGGAACATCATCAATTTGAAGATCGCTTTGGATCTCATAATATTAAGTAATATTTCAGACTACCACATGAAGCCAGCTGTGGGGAGAGGAACTGACACTCCATGCCAAATAAGCCTCTCTGCTTTGTGTTTCGACAATATTTTACAGAGGGTTTTTAAGAGCTTCTGGGGGGAAGTTGCCATCCTGCGAATGGCCATCACTGCTGCTGGATGGCCAGGAAAGCCCCAGCACTGGCCACAGGCTCTTACACTAAGCCCCGCAACTCCAGCGGGAACGAAGGGCTGGGACTGGCCTCACTCCTGTACTTACGGGGATATTCTTGACAGCAACCAGAAGTAGAGAAATGCCAGTGTTGATTTCCAAAAAAGAGCATCGTCTTTTCTGACACTGCTCAGCATTAAGGGAGCATTGGGAGATGCAAGGAAGCCTTCTGGTTCCAGCTGCTTTTGCTTCCACTGTGACGTCTTTTAGTTTTTATTAAATCTTGGTTAGGAGTGTTCATTGTTCAACGTGCAGACCTCTAATTTACAAGGGGCTGGGACTGCACTTAATCCACAGAGAGCAAAAACGCTTCAGAAAGGGAAAGTTCTCCCCATCAGAGAAACTTCTGGAGTGGAAACAGTGACTGAATCACTTGGAAAGGAAAAACCCAGTGCAGGGAAAACGTGAGCCAGGCTGTGGCCTAGAAAGCGGTTGAGGAAACTAAACACTTTGCAGCTGAAAGTATGTTTTAGAGCAGGGACAGGCAGAATATTTTAAACTCCCTTTCACAATCAGCTCACCTACTGGGCTTCACTTCAGAGACCAGCGGCTTTATGAGATGAATCTACCTCATCCCTCTCCATTTAATTCACATGTCAGCTTGCAGAAGGAATGAAGCACGTCTGGGCATAGTGGTCTCGGCCGGGCCCAGGATGGTCCGGGACAGGGCTGGATCCATCCTTCCTTGGCATCCTCCCTGCAACCCAGCCCCTGAAGGTTTGAACCTTGTGACATTTTCTTTTTACAATATACACTCTGAGGCGTATGTGTATATATATTCTTGAGGAGGATGGGCTCAAACTAATCCTGGCACCGTTCCATTTCACATTCATTTCTCAGGCAGGTGTTTGTGCAGCAGCACAAGCAGGTCCTAGAGGAGCCTGCTTTGGAAAGGCGTCACTGCTTCAGGTTGGGGCAAATTTTTGGTATGTTTTTTCCATCAAGAAATTGCCAAACCAGTGCAGCCCTGAACACAAGAAGTGCTGGCAGAAGAAATGAAGCACAGTTGCCTACATGTGTTGGGCTGTTGAGGTTTCTCAAATCTCCTGTTGCAAATGAATATCAACAAAATCCCCGAAGTGCCTCATTTTCCTCCAGCACGGATGCAGAGAGACACAAACAATGTCTTGGGGCTACAGCGTCCTCAAACACGGGGGGGGCAGATTTAAAGGCATCTAAGCCAAGGAAGAAGCCTCAAGCCTAAGACCAAAGTGGCATGTTGAGTCCCCTTCAGAGCACCTGGTCATGAGGCTAAATTAATTAGGAGGCTGGGAAGCTGTCAGGTACAGGAATTAGTATGATGGTGAAAATCCCTGTCCATCATTTTCTGCCCTGTTCTGGTCTGTCACGAAGATTGAGATCTATTGATCAGTTGGATCCCAGTAGCTGATAGCTAATCCTCACTGTCTGCTTTTTCTGTAGTATCCCTTTACAGCATGCATCTTAAAAATACTCTTATATGCCTTGCAGTCTTTTTACATTAATTTAAGTAACTGTATTTCATTTATTTAGTCAAAAGCATTCTGCAAGACACATTTTGTTCAGCGTTACAGATGCAATTGTTAAAAACCTCCGTCAAGAGCAACTGCTTCTGAAAATCTTCCCCCGTATCCCATAAACACAGAGGGGGCCACAGGGACTGATGGCTTGTGCTGTGACAGGGAAAGGGACCTTACCAGACACCAAACCCACCCTCTGCACTGTCTCCCGGGGAGCCCCGAAAGTGCCATGAGGGGGGGATCTCATTTCCCTGACCGACGGTAGTGATGCAGAGAGCTTTACTGCCGGTGGATAGAGCAGAGTGAGATGGGGGTGGATGCTAATGCACAAGCCAGTACAGAACGGGAGGAACTGAAGATGTGGGCAGAAATCTGGGAGGAAGCGGAGAAGGCTTGCAGTTGGGTTGCGTGGTCAGAGCTCCCCCTCCTGATAGCTCAACACTGGCCCTTTCTGGAGATGACCTCTCCTTTTACCCTCTCCGTGAGGATGGAAGCGGTGCCTGGACTCTTGCCGGTGTCTCTCAGCTCTCTAGGAAGCACCTGACTTTACATCCGAACTCCTCAAACAGCTAGAAAAAATATGAAGCAACTACATGCATCTTTAATTAAATTCAAGGTAGCACTGGTGTTGCTTAACCTTCAGAAAATGTCCCCGACAAGCTGGAATTTCCTTCCAGTCTGACAAGGTAATATGCTACAGCCCTTTATTTGGGGAACGGTAGATTTTCTTTTTCTTTTCCTTGCGCTGGTGATCCCTGTGTAATTTCATTTAGCAATGCCACTGTGCTAGGCTGGCTGAAAGGGAAAATCCTTACACTTAAAGACCTGATCTAAAGAACCAGTTCCTGAGGAACAGCCAAACATCTCCTGCAGCATCTTGGCATATTAAGACTTTTCTAACTTGGCTTTATCTTTCCTAGAAGTTTTTGAACAAAATGTGTGAGTCAGTGGGGCCGCAGATCCAGAGGGAGCACCCAGCTTGTCACCATTTATTTTATCCTCTGATTTCATTTGGATTTCAATTAGACTCATCATGGGGGTAGAGAAACAAACCAAAAAAAAACCCCGCAAAATACAAAGCCATAGATACATTCTACGGCCGTTGTATTTTACAATCTAATTACTTTAACATGTAGGGACGGGGGAGGCGGTTATTACTCACAATACCGGAAAGCTTTCATGGATAACACAGAATTATTAAACTTTTCAGAAAGAATCCAGTTTGCAGTTCCCACTGCACATTTACCTGGGTGATTTTCCCTTTTCCTGTGGCCGAGAATCATTTTGTATTACACTTCCCTGCCTTGTAAAAGAAGCCCTTGTTCACAGCTGCCCTGAGGTGCTCATAATGTTATTGGTTCTGTGCTAAGAAGTTGGGGTTGCTGTGAATTCCTGCCTTGTGGCTCTCCGGTTCACAAAAGTAAATACATTTGCTAAGTTAGCTAGGCTTCATGGTGCCCAAAATCCCGTGGGGAATGAAATGTCCTATCGGAGGAAGCTTTGAAACTCTAGTTGCTCTACAACACTTTTCTTGGGCAGGAGAGCACACAAAGCATGCTTCTGTCCCGTATTTACTGCTTTTTTGCGGATCCAGTGCATAAGAGCTGCATTGAATCTTTGCAGAGGGGAGAGGTCTCCCCTTGGAAACGTGCAGAATGCAATGGAAAAAAAAAAATCAGCACTTTTCGCTCCTTACTGAGTCCCTTGTGCCCCACATGCAGGTGGCTGCCTGAAGATGAAAAAAACACTCACGGGTGAAGGGAGAAGCAGCCAAAACAGTAACTTTCCTGGCTCAGATGCACTTACAGAAAAAAAAATAAATAAAGCCAAGGCCAGTTGGCGTACGGGATGCCTGCGGCACGCAGGTCCCTGCCACCGCTGCAGCTCGACTGCTGAGTGCTATAGGAGCCACTCGCCGCGGTGCTAAGAGCAGGGACATGCTGCAGATGTGTCCCCTGACACACAGCCTGCACGGCCAGCATGGAGGCTTTCTTCACTGAACGGACGTAGACAAAAGAGCCTTTGAAAAACGCCTGTTTCTGACACAGCTTCTCAAATGTATTTTCTTCATTTTCTTCCAGCGCTAATTAGATCCAGGTGAGACCCGGTGGACCTTAGTCTGGGGTTTGGGGCGGGGGAGTGTTCAGGCAGGATGAACTAGCCGAACACCAATTAATTTAGCTGAGAAGGTGCTACCCAATAAAAAACTATCAATCAGCAGTAATTTGCAATTTTTTTCTGGAGGGAGGGTGTCTTGTTGAGCCCAGCTTTCTCCAAGCACAGCTCCTGCAAGAGGTGAGGGCACATGAGAGATGGTTCCTGGAGAAAGTCCCTCTCCAGAAGGTCATCCCCCTGCCCTGAAGCCCTCTCCCCATGCAAAACACATGGGTCGACCTCCTGGGTTGGGGAGGACCAGAGGCGATGCTGATTGCCAGAGACATGGCCAAAGGTGACAACATCCTAAAGTGTAAGCTGGCACCTCAAAGGCTGGACTGTCCTCTCCTTCCCTGCATGGCAGTAGCTGCAGTGGGTGGTGTGGCCAGCTGGCATGGGACTATCCTGGGAAGAAGGGCATTACCAATGCCATTTCCATGCCATCCCTGCTGTGGGAAAGCAGTAACACCTCTGACAGCTCACCCTCACTCCAGGCGTCGTGCATGTGCTCAGGACATGTCCCAGCTGCTCATCATTTCCGACCGTGGTGGATCTCCGGTTCTGCTTGTGTGCTCACACACACAAAGAACATGCAAGCAGGCAGCCTAACTGGCACACTATTTCCTCACTTGTAATGAAAAGTCCTCGCTGCCTTAGGGTCCTTAATCTGAAATTAAATTCCATCTCGGCTGCAGCTGATTGCAGAGCAGAGCATAGGGTGGCTGTGGAGCAAATCACAACTCAGCACTCCAGTCGTTTGCACTCGCCCCTAACGCCCATGTCGTGTTGCCATCAGACACATTTCCAGAAGTCCTCATTTTCTAGGCATGAAAACATTTTAACAATAAACAGAAATTCTTCCGATTACATGGTTATATTCGGCTGCTGAAAGCAGACTCTTATTAAGCTAGGCAGAGAGCAATTAATGTCATGTAGAGAGCCGTCTTCCACATGGCAAAAAGCTGGACTAATATATCTTTCCCACCTCCAGCAGCTGAGACCATGAGTTAAGGCTCTAAGTTTGCAAATGCTTATTAAGATGCTTGCTGTAAGCATGTAAGCAGCCCCACTAAAATCAGAGCCTGGTGAAAATCTGTCTGTAATGAGATCTGTGAAGGTTTTAGCATTGAATTTAGTAGGGATGGTGTTTTCTCTGTAAATTTCAAAGGTTTTTACCTTCAATTCACTCCTTCCCACCACTAGCAACCTGGATGGATATTTCTTCATTTGTGCAGCAGGACAGCTATGATGTAGTTGCCATCACAGAAATATGGTGAGATGCTTCTCATGACTGGAGTGCTGCAATGGATGGCTAGAGTGCTGCAATAGATGGCTATAAGCTCTTCCGAAGGGATAGGCAAGGAAGGAGAGGTGGTGGGGTGACTCTGTATGTTAGGGAGTGTTTTGATTGCATAGAAATCAATGATTGTCAAGACCAAGTAGAGTGCTTGTGGGTAAGGATGAGGGGGAAGGCCAATGAGGCAGATATCCTGCTGGGAGTCTGTTACAGACCACCCAACCAGGACGAAGAGACAGATGAGACGTTCTGTAAACGACTGGCAGAAGTCTCGCATTCACTGGCCC
>NW_010564307.1:0-8114 GCF_000687285.1 Phaethon lepturus | reverse complement strand
ACTAGACGATCATTGTAGGTCCCTTCCAACTCTAATGTTCTGTTCTGTTCTGTTCCATTCTATTCTAAGAATAAGGGGAAAAAGTAAGGACAAGAGTGATTTTCTAGGTTCTGTCAAGACAGGAAGGCAACATGCAGCCAGAACACTGCACAGCAACTCAGGAGCTAGGAAAGGCCCACACATAAATGTAACAGAACTGCTCAGGAAGCAGTTTGTAAGCTTCCAGGTTGTTTTGCAAGACATTGTAAAACAAGCCAATAGGTGTTCCAGGCTGAAGCGGTAGTTTTCTTTCTTTATAAAACATGGATGACCAGATACTGGATAGTACATATTATTTCATACTATATTATTTTATATATTCACAGCATATGAAGGAGAACAAGATGATTGGCATAGGCAATGTAGGTGATTACTGCCCCTTACTAAGCACTTGTGAGACTGCTTGTAGAATATTGCATTCGGTTGGGGGCCCCACAGTACAAGACAAACATTGACAAAGTGGAGCAAGTTCAGCACAGGGCTGTGAAGGTGAACAGGGGCCTGGAGCACTTGCCCTGTGATGAGGGCTAAGGGAGCTGGGCTTGTTCAGCCTGGAGAAACAGCTTCAAGAGGATCTTGTAGCAGCCTCCCGAAACATTAGAGGAGCTTGTTAAGAAGATGGAGCTGAACTCTTTACTGAGGTGCAGAGCAAGAGAACAAGACAGAGTGATCTTTAACTGTAATGGGGGAGGTTTTTACTGAATAGAAAGAAAAAAAACCCAGGTTGTCCAGAGAAGTTGTGGAATCTCTGTTCATGGAAGTTTTCAAGACTCAACTGAATAAAGCCCTGAGCAATCTGGCCTGATTTCAGTGTCCGCCCTGCTTTGAGCAGGAGGTTGGACTTGATGATTCCCTGATGTCCCTTCTGATCTGAACCATTCTATTATTCCACGCTTTTGATACATGATTTTTGACACGGGAAAACAAAAGAAATTAAAAAATCCAAGCCAATAATTTAAAAAGTGAAAAAAATTACTTGTATTTCCATATGTATAGTTCCAGTTCTTGAGTGCAAAATATGTACTATAAATAGGTTCAGTAGTGCATATATTGCTTTCACAGATAAGTACATGGGAAGCTCTGCACATGTCCATTCACACAGACATACATCTGTGGAAAATGTGCCCTTTTAATAAAGCACATTCCCCCAAATCTTACATAGTACTACTATTACTACTACTTTTTATTTTTATAATGCCTTTCATTTTTGGACTTCAAAGTACTGGCATGATGATATAACAAACATAGAGTTAATTCTGAACTCGCTGGTGTCTCTTAGTCTTTAATGAATTTGATTTGGCAGCTCGGGGGGTAAAAAATGAATGCGTATGTCCTGAATGAGCAACATGCTTGGGAAGTCAGTTCCTTTTCCTGAGCTGCTGGTTAGCAGAACACCACATGGCCCCAAACTGTTAAAAATGCTCGTGTTTTGCACTGCATGTCTGTTCTGGAATACTATAGTGGAAATTTAAGTAGCAACTGACCCCAAAACACATCGCGCTCTAGTTTCAACGGTCTTCACCAAGCTTTGTACCTTCTCCTAACAGGCACACACTCGCGGCTCACTGAGCTCCCCTCTGCTCGGCTGCTTCACCACGCAACAGAACGGACAGGCAGGACAGAAATTCTGGCACACAGGCTGCTCTCAAACACAGCATTGGAGCTGGTCTGAGAAAAGAAACATGAGAAGGGGTTAAAAATCAACAAAATGCGACGCTGCACTAGGCCAAACTGAGCAGAGGGTAAACTCTGTATTATGGGGAATTAGTAAAGGACAATGAGTAAAGGACTAAGAAAACTGCTTCTTAAGTATTTATTCCTTGAAACTAGATGTCAGCTGTTACCAAAATCTCATGTCCATTCTTTTGTTCTTTAGATGTGGAGAGCAGAAATGTTGTAGCTGCAGGGTGCTGTTATAGACTGTTTGTGAGGGCGGGGGGCAAGGTGACAGATGCTTTGATATGAATGGTATTCCCTCCTAAAATTTTAATAAGTGGAGAGTGCTCAGAGCATGGGATAGGTGCCTTTTGGTTGAGTGATTAATATATCTGAAAATTAAAATGAATGTATTGTACTTGCTTTATTCATGTTAAATAAGGAATTCTCAGAGGTTATCGTTGGATAAATAGGAGTCATGTGAGTGCATCATGCTGATAGTCACAAAATCTGTGCTATCCTTGGAGGTTCTGTTTAATGAGAGGAACAGATCTGCAGGGGAGAGTGCCAGCCCTGCCAATGACAGCAGGACACATGCAGGCATTTTCAGGGCTTTGACTGAACACTAATTGCAAACACTTGGTTCTGTTTGTTATAACTGAGTGTTCACAAAACTGTTAGACTCATAATTACAGTATAATGTCTTTGGTCTAGCGTTCATAGTTACTTTTTCTATAAAAGAACCTTGCACTTTTTGAAGGCCTGAATAAATAAGGAATTTAACTTCTCTGCTTTTTACTTTTATCTCTCTTAAGCCGAAATGAATTTCATCATGATGTGACAAAAAACTGCTTATGGAGAAGCTAACTGTTGGTTAATTTACATTCTCATAGATTAAATGTCAAAAGTACAGCATATGTGTGCTTCATGATTTCCAAACAAATTATTTTGCCTTTTTCACTTTTAGTTTACAGTTTCAGATTATGTTCTGCACTCACTTGGCTGTCATGGTGTATTAAATATTTTACTATTTGAAGGAGTTCTGCATGGAAAATGAATACGCTGTTAACACAAGGATATGAGAATGGTGATGTTGGGTTGGACCGCAGTGTCCTGTCTTCAGCAGCGGGCAGCAATGGATGCTGAAGCTGAGAAGAGCACAGGTTGATGTGATGCATACCCAGAATACTCTCTCTTTCTGCAGCAGTTATACTTAGGATCTAACGATCCCAAAGGATTCTATAAAATCTATCATAGGGAGTCATAGGGATTAATTCCAAACATCTGTATCTGTTGATTGTCAGCGGTGCATCTGGTTTCACTGCAGGCTTTCTGTTGCTGTCAGGGCTGGTGCCTTCTGCAGGCTGATCTCAGCGTGATCAACAATCACATGGCTGAAGCCGCCATTCTTTCTATGTTTTATTTCAAATGTGTCCCTAGATAGTAAAAATTGCGTGTGTGAGACAGATTAAGAATCCTGTGTTCTTTGTGACCGTTCAAACCCACCAGTCTACGGGGTCTGATGGGATCCACCCAAGAGTACTGAGAGAGCTGGCGGAGGAGCTTGCCAAGCCACTCTACATCATTTATCAGCAGTGCTGCTTAACAGGAGAGGTCCCAGAAGACTGGAGGCTTGCCAATGTGACACCCATCTACAAGAAAGGCCACAAGGAGGATCCTGGGAACTACAGGCTTGTCAGCCTGACCTCTGTACCGGGGAAGATTATGGAGCGGTTGGTCTTGAGAGTGCTCACAGGGCACCTTGAGGGCGCTCACAGGCCATGTGCAGGATAACCAAGGGATCAGGCCCAGCCAGCATGGGTTCATGAAAGGCAGGTCCTGCTTGATCTCCTTCTATGACCAGGTGACCCGCCTAGTGGATGAGGGAAAGGCTGTGGATGTTGTCTACCTGGACTTGAGTAAAGCCTTTGACAGCGTCTCCCACGGCATTCTCCTGGAGAAACTGGCGGCTCATGGCTTGGACAGGTTTACTCTTCACTGGGTAAAGAACTGGCTGGATGACTGAGCCCAGAGAGTTGTGGTGAATGGCGTTAAATCCGGCTGGCGGCCGGTCACAAGCGGTGTTCCCCAGGGCTTGGTTCTGGGGCCGGTCTTGTTCAATATCTTTATTGATGAGTATTTCTCATCACATTTGCTCTTACAATTTTATGGTTGCATGTTTGTCATTTCTGTGATTCTAAAGAAGAAACTTAAACATTAGATTTGTTGGGATTTTTTTTTGGTACTACTATATAAATCGTGCTATTTTGCAATATCCTGAGCTTTTTGGGATCACTACCTGTAGACATATAAACCAACATACTGACAATAAAATGCAACACCATATAAATCTTGCCTCTTCTGCAGTTTTACAACCTTTTGAACTCACCTAAGTTCAACTAATGCATTCTAATATTTGTAACAGTTTTGAACAAGTGTGGCCCAAAAGTTAAGTTAAACCAGTGCAATGCATAATTTCTAAATTAAGTTGGTGAAATGGAAGTTGGGAAAATGTCTGTAAATTCACCCATTAAATTGTTTAGATTTTTCAGATCTAAATATAAAATTGTAATGTGGTCCAACGTAGATCATATATGAAGAAAACATTCTCTCAACTAGCAATGGCCCCATCTACAAAGCTGAGACCTCAATCTGCCTCTGAATCCAAGTTTTCCAAATGTTCTGGGATACTAGGGCTTTAGATTATAAATCAAGCTCATGTTTGTTATAACAATCACATTTAACTTCGTACACCTCTAAACTCAGACTTCCATTTTAACTTAGCATACTTGGTGTTTAAATACACTTATTTACAGTATTTTAAATGGGTTTTACAATAATAAGTTGCTCTGGGGAAGGTTGATTACACATTGATCACAACAGAACCCAAAATAATGCCCAACAAGAACAGAATGTCCAGAACCATTAGGTTGGTCTCAGTACATTTTCAGACTCCTGCAAGCTGCTGCTAAGCTCTATGACCTTTATGGATTTTTGAACACGAAGAGGTATCAGTCCCCTCATTTTAAGAGTAAAAACACTTTTTTACACTATCTTTGTAAAGACAATAATTTTGATGTCAAATTACAATGTCCTAATTTTTAGATGTACTAGCATCTACAGCGACTGTAACTCAAGATGAATTCAGAAGCACCTTGCTCAAAAAGATCCCTTAAAACCACTTCACTCAAAATAAACTAGTTTACTATTGTTTGGAATTTATCTTCTAAAATTGGCCCATAGGCTTAAGATTTTCAACTCAGACAAGTTAGCAATGCAATATACAACACCTTTTCCTTTTAAGCTCTATTAGACACATCGATCAGGAACAGAAAGTGCTCAGCATCTTCCAACACACAAACAGTCTGTTGATTTATGTCTTTATTCACCATATTATTCAGATTGTTCACAGAAAGCATAAGGTTCTTGATCCTGTAGTAGAGTACACAGTAAGATTATAGAGTACAGTATACACATATGTAAACACAATCAAAAACTCTGCAGAAGTTTTAGAAAAACTGCAGATCACTATGTATGAATACAGAGAAGAAAATGTATCACCAATTTATTAGTGTCCAATTTCTAAGAATTCATTTGGCAGAAATCAATACATAGTAGATTAAAAAAAGCAGTTATGTCAATTATTTTGACATTTTAAAGTCTAAAGTTATAGCCCACAACTAAATATTCTTGAGGTCAGAGCAAGTATTAACATGACTCAAAAACTACCTAAGAGATAGGGAGAGAAAGTAGAAAGAAATTATTAGTTTTACTGAGCAGAGATAAAAAACAGATTCTCATTAAAGCCTCTAGTGTAGATGAATTGGAAAGGGGCCAACAATCCAGCAGCAGCATTTGCAGATGAGGTATTTAAGTTAGTCAGTGAGAGAAGATGTTGAAGAAGTTGAGAAATCTTTCACCCTAGTAAGTAAATAGTCACTAACATGGCAAATATTGTGACTACTGATATAATACTAATGGCAAATTACTCTCTTGAAGGAAAAATCCTTTATAAATGTATGCTATGGGATTCTAAATTAACTCTTTGATAATCTCAAAAAATGGAATTGGGCATTACCCCAAACACTGTGGTAACGGCTCTGTTCAATCTGCAATATGACAGAAAAATGACTGAGATGTTAGGAAACATGTGGAAGAGAATGAAAAATAATTCTGGAGAAATCAGGCATAGCTCTGTGCCATTGCCTTTCCCACAATGTTGACCACGGACTATGGGAGTCTGAAGAAGGACATTCTGGAATTTGAGGCGTGAGACCTGCAACAGAAGCAGGAGCAATTCTCAGAGGAATAATGATTGAAAAGTTTTGAACAGATTATCTCAGAAGATAATTCTATTCAGAATAGAATATATGATAAAAGCATAAAACAATGAAATATTGTTCAGAATATTGAATGGGACTGTGGCACATACCAGTAACAAGGCAGTATTCAACTTAAACTGAAAATTTGCAAAAACAAAAATGGCAAACAGTTCTTCATGCAACATGGGGACTGTGGAACCTGCTGACATAATGCACCCATGAAGTCAACAGTTTAGTAAAATTTAGACAGAGGCTGCACATTAACTGGAGTTCACAAAAATGGCTGGTAGTAACAGTTAAGACTGAGGGTACTGTGCCTCAAATACTGTGGTCAGTTTTGGGCCCCTCACTACATGAAAGACACCGAGGTGCTGGAGCATGTCCAAAGAAGGGTGAAGGGTCTAGAGAATAAGCCTTATGAGGAGCAGCGAAGGGAAATGGGGTTATTTTGCCTGGAGAAGAGGAGGCTGAGGGAAGACCCTACTGCTCTCTACAGCTACCTGAAAGGAGGTTGTAGTGAGGTGGGTGTTGGTCTCTCCTCCCAAGTAACAAGCGACAGAACAAGAGCAAACGGCCTCAAGATGCTGGTTTAGACTGAGTATGAGGAAAAATGTCTTCCCCAAAAGGGCTGTCAAGCATGGGCACAGGCTGCCCAGGTGTCGTGGTTTAGCCCCAGCCGGCAACTAAGCACCACGCAGCCGCTCGCTCACTCCCCCTCCCGCAGTGGGACGGGGAAGAGAATTGGGAAAAAACTCGTGGGTTGAGATAAACATGGTTTAATAGGACAGAAAGAAAGAAGGAAACAACGATGATAATACCAACAAAGGAATGTACAAGAACAAGTGATGCCCAATACAGCAATTGCTCACCACCCCGTGATCGACAGCCCGTCCCTGAGCAGCGATTTCCGCCGCCCGGCCAACTCCAGTTTATGTACTGGGCATGACGTCGTATGGTAGGGAATATCTCTTTGGCCAGCCTGGGTCAGCTGTCCCGGCTGTGTCCCCTCCCAGCTCCCCGGGCACCCCCAGCCTGCTCGCTGGCAGGCCAGCACAAGAAGCTGGACTCTCCTTGACTGCTCAGCAACAACCCAAAACATCAGTACATTATCAACAGTTTCTCATCCCAAATCCAAAACACAGTCTCGCACTAGCTTCTGTGAAGAAAACCAGCTCTATCCTGGCTGAAACCAGGACACCAGGGAAGCCTCATCTGCAGGTATCTGCAGATACCCTGGAGGTATTTAAAAGAGGTGTAGACTTGGCACTTAGGGACATGGTTTAGTGGTGGACTTGGAAGTGTTAGGTTTATGGTTGGACTTGATCATAAGCGTCTTTTCCAACCTAAATGTTCTTATTGTTCTACGATGCTGCTGCAGTAGGGGTAGAACGGCACACTTCAGGATTTATGCCAACACACACTGGGGTTCTAATGAGGGAAAATTACTCAACGTCTGCCTGCTCTTCAACTTCTTGCGTCTTTTTTCTGTGAAATATCTGATACTGCATGTGCAGAGAAACTAGATTAGACTAGACGTCTGGTTCTGATGAACTCTAGCAAATTCCTACCTTTTTGTATTGAACTATTAGGATTAGAGGCAGTTAAACACCAGGCGTGCAATATAATGGCCTGAAATTGCTCCCACTTGCAGAATTTGTGACTGTTATCATTTAAGTGAACAACAGGAGACACAGGCTGGGCTTTATACACTCACTGCACAGTGCATCTGGAAGGAGGGGACTGCAACACCTTTTTTTTGCTGACACTGCATTTGGTTCATGTCATCCTGGGAATAATCATAGCGCCTGGCTGCTTGGCTTGAGGTTTTGTCATCTTTCTGAAAATAAAAAGCCCCAGAAATCAGTACCAAGTGCAGTATCAAAGGGGCCAGCTGCTAAGCAAAATCTGCAGTTCCGTTAGAGGGGAAATACAGGTTCTTCATGATGAAACCACCAAGTAGGGCAGCAGCATCGGTGTTTTGAAGGGGTTCAGCGTTACTGGGTGCATTTCTACGTTACGCAGTGTTCCGACCGGCCGGACAAAGGCTCCGGCGGCGGCGCCGGGGCAGCGGCGGGCCAACGCAAGGCCGCACTGCAG
>NW_010564306.1:8277-18465 GCF_000687285.1 Phaethon lepturus | reverse complement strand
AGGTGGGGCTGAGGGGGCACCTCATGGGGCAGGCCCAGGTCCTTGCAGAAGCACACCTTGCTGCCTCGCCAGCCATAAACTCTCCAAGGCCTCTTAGAAAAGTGTTTTCATCACGTAGGTTTATTTTCTCACTGTTGTGCTTTGCCTTAATTTACACTTAGTTATGTTTTTGTAAACTGTGTAATTCTGCTCTGTAGGTCCCTTGGCTGTTTTCATCTTAAAATCCAAGGTGGATTTTTTTTTTCCCTCTTATTTTCTAGTTTCTTCCTATGTTCTTCTTGCATCAGGTGCAGAAAGCATATTAAAATGTATGCTTAGAAGGTGGAAAAACTGGCCCTAGAATTTGCGGGCATAGTAATGAAGGTACAGAATAGAGTTATAATATACATACATTTCTTTTTTCATATCGTTATAACCTGGAAATCCTTCTATTCTTTTTTTCCCCTCCTCTCAGTTAAAATATGGAATAGATCAAAATGATGTTTTCTGTTCAGGCCTTCCCTTGCGCAAAAATAAAACTACAATGTTCTGTAACATACCATAAGTCTCACAGTAGAGGTTGGGGAATAAGGATGAACCTTACCACGTACTTGATGTAAAAGTTCCATGATGTTTTTGTCTTCTCTATTTGCAGATAAAGATCTGCAGTTTCACATTGTTAAGCAGGCTAGAGCTCAAAGTGCAAAAGAAGGTACCAGCTACAGTGAAGGTAAGTAGCAAGCAGATACTGAGACAACTTTGTCAGCTCTCAGGTGGAGAGCTGCTTTTGCCTCCCCCCTCACAGCTTCCTTGATTCCACTTGCGAACTGCTATGAGGAATTTTTTAAATTTATTTTTAATATTCCTTCCCTTGTCTCTTTTGTCTATAACTACTTTCTCTACTCAGGACAACCAGATTAGAGAATTTGAGTCTGTTGTGCTCACACCTCTAGTTCTCTTCAGGACTGGAAAAGCAACACTGCAAAATTCAGGAGTTTCTTAAAGCACTAGTCCTTCACTTCCCATCCTGCTACCTACACTTTACTTTCTGCCTGCATTTTCTGGTATTATCTTCTGCTCTTCGTGGCCCAAATTCTTCTCTTGCTGCCTCCAGCCTTGTACTTCCTGTGATGGGGGGGGGAGGAAAAGGAGAACTGCTTTTTATTTTGTTTAAGGATTAATTGTTAGATATGAGCTATAATGTGCTTGTCCACCGCTCCTCAGCTCACAAACCAAACAATGCGTGTGTTATCATGATGATGCTGGATTGTTTCAGGACTCTCCTAAGAAGTTGTATAATAAATATGATGATATATCTGTAAATATGATGATGTCCTTTGCCACTGCTCTCAGCTCATTAGTTCCTTTATGTTTCATTTTTCATTGGGTTTTGTGACCATTCTGGGGAGTAGGTTACGTCTGAGCTGTGCTTCTTTTTGAGAGTAGAAAAGTAGGGCTACCTATACAAACCACTGCAGAGCTGCAGCATATGGTTTGGAAATTACTGCAACACCTGAAAGACAGCATTTACTGTCTCTAGTTTCTTAGTTGGGTAAACATGGATGTGCAGAAGGAAAAGTGCATTTGTTCTACTTTCCTGCCTTGACAGTCAAATACAGCAGCGGTTGCTCAGGCAACCATTTTCATGTTGTCTTTGTTTCTCTGGCATAGCAAATGGAGCCTTAACAGACAGCTGCTTGGGAAGGAGCTTTCATGTGACAGGCACTGTGTGTGGAGCATGTCGGGTGCCTTTTCTCTGGAGGGACATGGTAATTCATTAATTTGACACGAGCACATCCAAGTAGAGAAGAAAGAGATAAAGCTCTTATCAAAGTGGTAGCATTGCAAAGATACATCAGTGAGCCGCTAGATGCTAGCGTTTGCTATCCAGTTTTCACCGCAAGCTTGCATTTCTCTGAACACTGAAGGAGTGCGGGGTGGCTGTCATTGTGGCATCTTGGCCTGTTCTAAGATTTACTGACTTGGAATGGTTTGTTTAATTTGAAGTCTTTGGCAACAGAAACAAAAGGAAAGCATTTTTTGTTGTACATTTCTTTTTGACTAACTGTACCGAAGGAAGTAATTGTCTGTCTGTGTTTTTAAAAAAGTTCTGGCTTTTTTTTTTACTCTCTAATTAGAGTTTCAGAATACCTATGTAATAGGACAGGAAGGCTGGCCTTCATCACAGGCTGTGGAATTCTTGTAAAAAGACAAGCATGTAACTATTAGGGCACTTTTATGGGCTTCTGTGACCTTGCAAGAATGGTGCATTTTAAAAATACAAGTCTAGTGTTCATGTTTAAATATGTTAGTTCAGATTAGAAAAGTTCCTGTTTAGGTTCCAAGTACAGTAATGAGGAAAGCTTGTATTTTAGGTTTGTTGTTGTAAATCAGAGTTATTGTGGCTCCTTTTCCTCAGGGTACTTGGGGAAAGAAGGATATGAAAGATTGCCTGGCTTCTGTTAAGTACTGAATAATCTAGAGAAGCAGTAGCTTTGCTTTTGTGAGGGCTCTTGCATACACCCTGTCTTGCGTGTTGGCTCTTCTGTCTGCCCGGAGACATAAGTCTGCATGGGATTGTGCCTTGCAGGGAGAAAGTCGGGTTGTGGGGAGCGGGACTGTGGAGATCAGGTCAATGGCTACAGGGAATTTGAATGTTCTCAAGTGAAATGCTTGTCTGCCGGCGATACACTAGAATGCTGCATCCTGTATCTTTAGGGAGGACGCTTTGCTGCTGTTGCGATGGGTTGAGAATGGATTTATTGTTTGTTTGGAGGATGTGTGTTTTTAACTGGGGGATGGGAAGAGTGAGTACTGGGCTGATCATTCAGGGAGAGAAGAGCGTGCAGGGCAGTATGTTCATTTTCACAACTTTAAAGTTCTTTACCTGAACTAATGGGGAGCATCTTGAAGGTGCCTTTGTAGCTCTTTTAGAGAAAGTGACAGTTTGAGACAGATTTGCACAGTGCCCAGTTATCTAGTGTCTTAGAAGCTTTCATTCTTGTTGGCAGAACAATAGGTGTTTTGCAGCTAGTACTTCACAGAACATCTTAGGAGTGAGACAAACCCACAAGTCAGAGCTGCAGCTTTCTCTGTCTTGCTTTAGTTTGTAAGCCAATAGCTGAAATTGATGGGATAATACAGTGTCCTTCAGATCTAATCTTGTGTGATCCCTTCAAAGCATATGAAAATCTGTCACTAACAGTGTAAGCGGTCAAGAAAGGTCATACAAGCTGCGTGGGGCTGGGGAGGGATTTGGGCCTTTCTGAGCAATTTTTATTCTTTCAAATTAAGAAGGATGAAACTTCTCACAGATATGTGGGGGAAGGTTGAAAACAGCATGGGTGTCTACTGCGGTGCTTGTCTGTTTAGCTTCTCAGTGTTTTCCTGTATAATTATGCTGTTTTACTAATAACAGCTGTCTCTCCAACCTCCAGGATCTTACTCATTACTGCCTGTAGAAGTTCCTCAAAATCACAAGCGTTTCACCTGTGACCTGACTCAAGCTGATCGCCTTGCTCTTTATGATTACGTTGTTGAGGAAACAAAGAAACAGAGGTCTAGATCTCAAATCACAGAAAATGACAGTGACCTCTTTGTGGATTTAGCAGCAAAAATCACCCAAGGTTTGAAGAATGGTCTATTGTTGAATTTATTGCTCAAAACTTTCACTTTGTGTAGTTAGATGAGTTTTGTTGAAAGCCAAACAGAATTTCTTGTGCTATTTCTATTGTGAAAAGCATACTGTTCTTAAAAGCCATGATGAAGACCTGGCATCAGAAAACAACAGTTCAGTAGCCTTAATGTTGTTTTCCGTCTGAGAAAGCCCCAGTGCTCTGCTCTTGGCACACATATTGTGTGTGTCTTAGTGGGTGGATCTTTTGTCTTTGCTGCAGCTGACTTCAGGTTGCTTAAAGTTGCCAGCTTACCACACAGCTTTGGACAGTATTTCTTGTAAGAGATGATGAGATTAAAGATCACTTAAGAGTAAAAGCCTAACAAGAACTGTTGGCAGTTGTCCAATGGAGCTCTTGAGCAATATATAAATGGGTGTATTGGATCGAGGCCTCTTGTCCCTATTGAGTCATGCCCGTTTGTAACTATACCAAGTGCAACATGAGCATCTGTGTTATCCTGTGGGCCCTGCTATGCCTAAGGAGGTAGGAGGTAGCGTTTGTCATCTACACAGGTAAATGTTTTACAGAATCTGGCTTTCTCAATCTGTGTGTCTTACTGTAATACTGGCTTTGAAAACATGGCCCCATATTTTGTAGGCATTTCAACAAATCCTAAGCCCATGTATTGATTTGGATCACTGTCAGGAGACTGAGATGGCATAACAGCATTTGCTTTGGTGGCTTTTTAGTCTTGTTTAAACAGCTAGCAAGAAGGTTGGAGAGGAAGCTTGTGCTAAATTCATAATAGTTACTAAACACTGGAGAAAGTTCAGAAAGAACACAATGTATTTTATGTTTTGGACTCTTTATTACTAAAGCACCAGACCTGCATACCTACAGGGGCTAGTGTCCTGCTAGTGACCATTTGTTTTACTTCCCATTTTTTGCCAGATGATAGTCAGAAAGGTCCGAAGTCCCATCTTGAAATTCTGGCTGAAATGCGAGACTACAAAAGGCGGCGGCAGTCATACAGGGCTAAGAATGTTCATATAACAAAGAAGTCTTACACTGAGGCGAGTATCTGAAAAGATATTTTTGCACAAAAATGCTTATTGTGTATCAGCATAAACAATGATACACAGTTTCAGACAAAGAAACCCTCTCCCTTTCGGCTTCTTGTACCCTGCCGTATTAGTGTTGCAAACTGTAGAGGAATCTGTCTTTGGTTTGTTGCAGCAAGTTACAAGTAACGGGAGCATTTCTGACTTAAATTTTGAATGTGAAAATGACAGCTAGATATAGTTGACTGTCTGTTGTAAAATGGTGCTATTTAAATTTGTAATGAAATGCCTGTTTCTGCAAATAAGATTTTCCATTCAAACATCTGAAGTATAGGGGTTGGGGGCTGGGGGGATGGGTTGAGAATGTTTACCTTCTACCTTACCTTCTACCTTCTGAACTAGTTGCTAGTTCAGGCCACTACCATGATGTGCTGCCTTTCTTGTTTGTCTTTAATATATCTTAATCTCCAGGTGATCCGGGATGTGATTGGTGTACATATGGAAGAACTCAGCAATCACTGGCAAGAGGAGAATAGGCTGGATAATGCAGAGATATGTGACGGAGGGAAGTCGAAATCTTCAGGAAGGTATGTCACAGTTGACAAATTCCTTGGGCTTGTGAGCAGGCTGATAGCCTGTAATTGTATCTTATCACCTCCTTCTAATAGCACATACAAACCTTGGCTGAGCCATATGCCCAGTTTGTTTTATACTAATTCTATTAAGCTCTTGCTTGAGAAGCTCTGCCTGCATGAAGGATGGGGAAGAATTACTCGCTTTCTTTACGGGGTGAGGGGAGATAAGTTGCAAGTGATCCAAGTGAACAGGTTGTTTCTGGTGGAGCTGGGGAATGAATATGGCTCCCCTGGGTCCAAATGCATATATATGTGATAGCTGAGGACAGAAGGACAGTTGAAAATACAAGTACACAATTCCGCCCCCCCTGCTTCCCTACCACATGACAGGAAGTGCTATGGACTTAGTTATGAAAATATTCATATTTTCATAACTAAGTATGGGCACCCTTTACAGTTCTTGTCACTGTGAATGCTGCTGTGCTATCTGGATGTGTGTTTTATGCATATATGTTTCTTCCTGTGTCAAGCAACACTGCACATTCTTCCAAACAGTTGTCACTGAAATAAAAATGATATCATTACCTACTGATAGTCTGTGCTTCTTCGTGAGTTCTTTGAGATGAAAATGTTGAAACAGACTAAAAGGTGGCACTAGAGGTGTTTGTTTTCAGCATTAAAATAAAGGGGAATGAAAAGGCCAAACAGGAGATCAGACTTGCTGGGTTCTCCAACCATAGATAGTGGCTGAAAGCAGGTCATTGAAGAGTGAGGGACTGAAAGCAGAACAGAGGCTGATAAGACTGAGGGGCAGTGTTTGTAGGAAATGACTGGATTAAATAGTGTGCTGAGATGTGCACTTATTTCTAGGGCGTAGACTTTGGGCGTCTTTTGGGAGGTATTGTATTTCTTGGGGAGATAGAGGGGCTTAATAAAAGATATATCCTCTGACTTATACTGTTAGTAGGTCATTATATTACAGAGCTGGTACTGAAGACAATAGTGACTGTGAAACTATTTGTATTGAATAAAACCAATAACCTTTTTTTCCAGAAAGGAAGAGAGGCGGTCAGCTTCAGTGGACTCACGGCAGTCTGGAGGAAGCTGTAAGGATACTGAACGCACCAGACATAGGAGAGAGAGCAGCAGGAGTCCAAATAAACGAAAAAGGAGTCGCGAAAGAGGCAAAGACAGAGATTCTTGGAGAAAAAGAGAGAGGTGAGTATAAATACTGTCAGCTGACGCCAGCTTCTGGATCAGGCAGCCGTAGCCCACTCTCCATGAGAATTTAGCACGGAGAATTAGAATAATAAGTAGGATTATCTGATTCAGTCATATGTATATACGTAGAATCACTTGACTAGGTTTTCTGTGGTAGATAGTTCAAAACAACGCTGTCGCTCTTTGGTAGTTCTGGCCACATCTTTAGGCAAAAGAAAACAAATCTAGGCCACACCTTCTAATTCCATCAACAAGGGCACGTTTGTACCTGCAAGACCACAGGTGTGTGGGACCAGTGTTTCAGCAAAGGCGTAGGCTGCTGTGCAGAAGAAATGCTGCATTGTCCCTCAAATATAGGGAAGAAATGCTGTAGATAACTGCATGGATGGGAATGATTGCTTGTCTGAAAACTGGCTTCATTACACAGTGATGCAATTCATCCTAAACTAATTGCCACTATGGCATTACGTGACAAGATTTTGATTAAAACAGTGTGAGAAGTAAACTGTCTTAAAGTAGTTTATTTTCTTTCCTTAGAATACATGATTACATTTAATGAGAGCACTCCCATTTTCTGAGTTTGGTTTGCTTTTTTTTTTTCCTTGAGATTCTGTCAGTCTGAGCCTAACAGCACATACATAATGTTTGTGGTTTTGTTTCAGGGATGAAGACAAATATCACAGCCATAAAAGACGAAAATAGAAACAAGAACTTGATTATTTTGTTTGTCAGCTGTTCAGAAATTACTTGCACAGGAACTATCGTTACTGTGGCTGTGCCAAGGACAGTGAGACTGTGTACGTAATACTGGTGTTGCATCACAGCTGTGCTTGGAGACAAAAATGAAATAGTGTCAAGGTTTGTCAGGTTGGAAGTGGTATATATCAGAAAATGTATAAATGTGTAATACTAATGCATCTATTAATAAATTATACTGATCTCCTCTATTTGAGTTTAGTCTGGCAAAGATGAAGAATGAAATCTGTGAGACTATACTAATTTGCCTTTCTAGCTCATAATTAGTATCCAAAAGTAGATATAGAACAGAGCTAATCCCTGGACTCTAGGATCAATTACAAATGGACGAGGCATGAAAAAAGCTTCCTTCCTACCCTCCCCCTGACATCATCACCCCTGGGAGCAGTATTCCAGAAAAACAGCACTTACTGCCTCATTACAGCAGGTACCAGAGGTGGGAGGGCAGATTTCAGAGTGTTCCAGTAGGCTAAAATTATCTTCAACTGCAGCTAGCGGTAAAAGGACAACAGTGGGAAAGTTACTGTTCCCAAGCTTATGCTCAAAGAAATTTAGGACCAATGTCATCTGGCAAAGGTGATGAGAGTAATAGCGCTCCACAGAAACTAGCAGAGGTACCAGGGACAGTTGTAATATTACCAACTGCCATTTTCAAACACCAGGTGTATACCCATTTCCTTCCAGAAATAACTAGGAGGAGTTCCATCCTGTAGGCTAACATATCAACCTCTATCACTAGTATTTACAAAAGAGTAAGAATTAAGACAGGCTGCTACATATTAAAGGTGTGCAGGAGCTTTCCACTTAAATTCAGTGAGATTTTTGTTATATCAACTTCTAGTCCTGTTAATTCCTCTCACAAACTGCTACAGCAAGGTGAATCATCATCATCCAAGCTTGTTACTTCAACAAAGTAAGCAAATATAAAAGAACAAGGTTGCAGATCCATCTTTTGTACAATGCTTTCTTCTGTTTGATCGAGTTGTCAGGAGAGGGCACTCCATATGCTCCTGGTTTTGGCCTTCTCTGTCAATGCAATCTCCAGTTTTACTATAGCTGCTAGTATGCCGTCTCTAAACCTCAGTCATTTCTGCAACTATGTGTGATTATCTGTCCCTAAATACTTAGTCTAGTTCTGATTGATGTAGACTTCTGTACCTCCTTCAGCTGTTCAATTCAAAACCAAACTGAACTATGTGTCAGGTATTTCCTCATCTACATGACAAATGCAGTAGCTTTTCTGTTCAGAAAACAAGATGTATTTTAAAACATCCTTAATTAGAAAAGTCTATCTAAGAATGGAAAAGGATATCTGCGTTCTGAAAGGGTCCTAATTAGAGACAAAGCAATAGGGAATCAGTGCCATCCTTTCTAAAGCTGATGTTTCCAGCAGCTCAGCCACAGCGTGCTTCGTGTTGAACACGCCTTGGTAAAACTATTTGTTTAATAGACAAGGCAGTCAGAAGACAAGCTATGTTTGTGTAAGAGTGAGAAAAAAAGTCAGTGCTATCCAGAAATGCACTGGATTTTCTTATACACACTTACGAAGTATGGGTAGGAAGATCCATAATAAAGTGAGTTTTACTCAATATAAACAGTGAGTAAGGTATTGCTCCCTAGGCGTGAGCACTAGTATATGAGAGGCAAGAGAATAGTATAGCCATGTACTCAATTAACATCCACCGAAGGGCCATTTCAAGAATGGGATAAAGAAAAGGAAGAGCTAGCAGAGAGGATCATCTTGTATTGTAATGTGCAAGTAACAGTCCTTTGAACACAAATTATTTTCTTGCACATACTCCCTTTTTTTTTCTTTCCTCTCACCTGGTGCTGAAGAGTAGGCTTGATCAAAACAACGTTGAGGGCTGGGTCAGAAAGTTTCTGAGCAGTACCATGCCAGTTTGTTGGTCACTGGAAAGGAATAAACCAAATGTTTTAGAATAACTCTTAAAACATGGTAAATCCTCATGTGTTGGACAAGATACGATTGAGGGTTATATTAATGGCAAGCAAGAGCAGTGTGATTAAAAAGTGGTTCTTTCTTACTAAAAGTTGTCAATCTGGTAACTGTAGTGACAAAACAAATGAGTTCATGTGTGTGCTTGTGCATTTTTGAGCTCCCATGTACGTGGAACTAGTAGCAATCCAAGAAAGACCAATTCCAGATTGACGGTAGAAGAGTCAGTATGTCTGCAAACATGCCTCGTAGGCAGCACTTGGAGGACAGGCCTGTCCTGGATCTTTTAAAATTTGTTAAAGTGCATTTTGTGTGACCTATGTGTGACTATGGATAAAAGGAGTGGCAGTTTATCACCGAGAGCTGGATTGAAGATGCTGTCATTTTGATACATTCCTTGTATCTTGATGGATCCTTTCCTCCATCTGCTAAAAACTTACGAGGTTTTGACATCATTGAATTTTGTGGGCACAAGAATTCACAAAACTGATGCAAGTCTATTAGAGCATACAGGTGAGATTTTCACCTGTAGCAGTTAGCATGAGTTAGGCCCAGTTAGCAGAGGTGTTAGCACAAGCCCATGAATTTTAAGTTTTTGCTGTTGTGGAAGCTGACAAAAATATGATCAAACATCTGTCTATAGCAACAGAATAGTGTTGGTGTGCTCAAGAAAAAAGGTGGCCAAATTATGTGAATAGCCTATTGATTGTGAAGTGCAGCTGTCCAGAAGTATTCAGAACAAACAAGCTGTGAGCAGCAACGATGGTGACAGCGCATCAGAAAATGGCAGCGCACTTCGAATGGACCGATGATCAACAGGGTATTCTCTATCCAATCCTATAAGGACACCTAGTAATACTGGGGGGAAACCATCATTTACCTACAAACTACTCGATGATGTCAAGAGGTGAGAATGGAGTTGCCTCTTCATTATGAAGCAAGCCAAAGACTACACACAACAGCACAGGAAAGACCTGAACACAGCTGTCATCGGTAGCAAAATGGATAGCCACGTGGTGAGT
>NW_010564306.1:5990-8246 GCF_000687285.1 Phaethon lepturus | reverse complement strand
CCTCCGTACCTCATGCGGAAGAACTGTGTCAGTTCATGGCAGACTGACAAGGCTGACACCAAACTACACAGCCAACCCCAGAGCAAGCAGAAAGAGAAATACAGCAGACTAGAAATGTACCCAACCACCCCAACTTGGTACAAATATTCAGGTGGGACTGTGCCCTGCCTTTGTCCTTTATATCCACTGAAGGCAACAAACACTAAGACCATTCCAGGAAGGACGATTTACCATAGCTAATACGACAAAAATTGAAGAGCCAAACCATTTAAGACCAAGGATTCACTAAATATTTCCCCAATAAAATTTCTAGGGAGAAGGAGAAACATGACAGAAACTTCAGACTTCAAGTGGGAAGCCCCAGTTACTCTCTCTGATTTATGGTCTATGTTAAATCACAAGAGCAGCCCATAAGATGCTGCTCGTTCCAGTACCACTAATAAGCAGATGATACAAAGCTGTATATAATTGCTTCCTACAGGGAAAATTACAGCACCACGTAGTGACTTTGATATTTCAAAGAAAGATGGATAAATAATAATTTATCATTTAACAGTTCAAACCCTGATGCTGACCACTTAACAAAAAATAACTATATACACTTTCAATATAACCTTAGTCAACTTTTACTCCAGTCATTGTGGCTACACCCAAAGTGAAAATGGACTATTCACCTGGAATTAAAGGTCTATGGAGAACCGAGAGGTGATCCATACATTCCAGTTCCTTGCATGGATTTTTACTTACGCTTGTTCTTTAATTCCGTGGAGAAATGCTTCAGTTTTCTCCTCTGGTATTTCTCCATCGATACTGGCCAAATAGGAGTAAAGGAATGAGAATGTTTCGAAGGGAACGCGAGCTGCTCCACCTTCTGGGTCGCTTGTTAAGATCTCACAGGCATGTTTCATTGAACTCAGTAAGGACTGCAGGGGGTTCAGTCAAGAAATGAAAGGAACAGTATCAGAGCCATGAACATCCTTTGCATACTGTGACAAAATCCACACTGTAAATCCCTGAAAGTGAGCTTTATCATCATTACCTAGCTTTTAACCCCAAGGGATGAAAGCAATAATTAACTTCTAGTAGAAGCAGGAGTAAAAAAAATACCAGAATCCCATAATGTTTTAAGATTGCACAGGGTAGTCTGAGCCTTATCTCCAATATGGCTAAATTGCTCTATTCTGCTCTTGTAAAAGCTCAGACCTCAAATCTATGTGTGTGTGTAGAGGGTGTGTATGTATATATACATATGTATGTATATGTATTTCTTATGTCAATGGATCTGAAGGAATTCTCAGCAGCAGTTGAGACTGACAAATCTACAAACCCCATAAATTTCATATGGTTTTCATTATTTTTTATTATGATATAGTATTAGTATGATATTCATTTTTAGGAATGTTGATCTTTAGTTTTTTCCCTACTTGTATGCCAGCTCCATGTTAGTAGAAAAAGCACTGAGGCAAAAAGCATTTCAAGAATTTTTCAGTTTCAGTCAAAGCCAAATAAATAACATCCAAATTCCCTTTAGAACAAGCATGCCTCAGAGTATTAATTCTAAACGTTTAAAAAAATCATTTATTCAATACAATGTCTATAATCCAGTGCCCTATGCATGCTGAACTATACGGGGAAATGTGTGGAAAAATTCAGCATTGAGCTTCATTGAGTTAAAGACTGGTTGGATGCGATAAAGACGGACAGACAGACAGACAGACAGAAAGACAGACAGACAGAAAGACAGACAGACAGAAAGACAGACAGACAGAACCCAAAACACACAGACCTTTTTTAACCCAAGTACTAATATTTTTGCCGTAACTTTTTCAAAATTTATCCTTACTTCTTCATTAATACGCAAGCAATGACTTTGTAAAAAAAAAAAAAAAAAGTATTTCCTTACAGTAGAACAACAATATTTAAAATAAATGCAGTATCTGTTCAAGATCTAGAACACAGGCCAGAAAAGTGCCAATTTATAAATCCCTTAATGTAGTTCCTCCCCAGGAGGCCTCTGTGGGGAAGCAGAGGCAGCATCCTTACTTCTTCATTAATACGCAAGCAATGACTTTGTAAAAAAAAAAAAAAAAAGTATTTCCTTACAGTAGAACAACAATATTTAAAATAAATGCAGTATCTGTTCAAGATCTAGAACACAGGCCAGAAAAGTGCCAATTTATAAATCCCTTAATGTAGTTCCTCCCCAGGAGGCCTCTGTGGGGAAGCAGAGGCAGCTGCCTACATGATGGCAGACTC
>NW_010564306.1:370-5945 GCF_000687285.1 Phaethon lepturus | reverse complement strand
CCAAGCTGCCACTCGTTTGCTCTCACAGCCCCGCAGTTATTCACATCCATTTCCCCTCCTGTCAAAGACAGTTTAGCAGGTGACTCGCGTGGCCATTTCTCCAAGGCTGTAAATACACATCAGTGCTTTACAGAAAGAAACTTCAGATGACTAGTGTTTTTAAGAAGCTCGTACTTGTCTACTCTTGTATCTTACCCGTGACCCTATTCAACTATGAACACAATTTACAGCTGCAGGAAAATTAATGTAAATTTATTGTGTGCATCTTACTCTCTGGTTTAGGAAACCTAAGTTTAGATTTCAATATGTAAAGCAGAAATCAAATTATTCACTTAATATCTGAAAGGATAGATAGATGGAGGTAAATTTAGACTGTTTAACCTTCATCAGAATGATGTTCCTGTGACTTTGGTTTTGGTTTGATTTTTTTTAAAATACATAACATTGCTGTTACTTCTTTTAAATGAAGAACCCAAACTACAAAATCTTGTTGGGAGGGGGACTGGAATCAAGAAATACACAGTTGAAAAGAATAAATATATATATACACACATGATTGCATCACCAGGCCAGGTTAACATTCAGGGCTTCCAGATATTGCAACATTCTCAAAACATGTATTTGTTTTTTAGTACCCCTTCTTCCCTACTGTAGGGGTCATTAAAAATATTACACTTCATAAGAACATGAGCCTAGTGCATTTTATAATCTCTCATTCTGTTGAAATGCTCTGCTGAGATTGTATTACTGACATTAAAAGACTTAAATGCAGATTTAGTAACAGTAACTGCTTTTGTGAAAATTTAATTGACCACACAATCAATTTAAAAAATTGATGTTTTAATTTCTCCCTCTAGTTCTCCTCCATGGACATTTACACTGATACCATAAGCATCATTCCTCTATCCTCCTCTCTCTTACGGTCTAAGCTCCCTGTGTCTTGCTCTTCTACTACCATTCCAGTAAACGGAGGACTTAACCCTCTTTCTGGTTAAGCTCGCCTGACCAAGACCTGATAGGGAACAGATGTAAACATGCAGGCCTCTGCCAGCTGCTGCGAAAGCAATCACCATTCTCCAAAGTCCATTTGCATTAATTGTTATATGGTCTACCTCACATACAATCATATATGACCATTTGCATTTGGATACGAGGGCTCCTGCTGTGAACATACCCCGCCGAGCATGCTGCACCCAAGTGCCAGAACCTTCATCCATTCCACCTCCTCACCAAAGTGGTCCAACTGCAGGATAACTTCCAGTTGCTTCTGTGGCAAGCACAAGTGCTTCCATTTTTCCTTCAGTTCTGCAACATTCACCATGCCTTTGGGAGAAAGCTTTAAGCGAAATCATGGTATCACAATAGGAACACTGATAACCAGAACAAAACTAAGAACACAGTCCCTCCCCAAAATACGTGACAGTCAATCTCCCCAGCCATCCCCAACACATCAGCATTCCTTGATAGCATTGTCCATCTGATAAAGGCCGGGTTGTACCTGTTTGTGCAAGGTTTTAAGGAGTCCTAGGGTCAAACCGGCATCTGTTTGCTCTGTTGCTAAAGGCATTTCAATCCTTTCCTTCACAGGAAGGGGCTCGCCTTTTGACAACGCTGAAAAATACCTAAGTGAATGGGAAGAGCAACACATTTCAATGCCCATGGCCATTACAAGCTGCACAGAAGCAAATGCTCTGACAGTTCAGTGAACGAATCCGCATGCTCCTGCACAGGAGCGGCAGTACTCGGCAAGCCGCCCAGCCCGCACAACTCCCATATCTCCCTGTGCCCAGGTACCACCTTTCTTTTTAGTGGAAACACAATCTTTAGACTTTACACATTCCTTTTTACAACGCTCTAATAATTCTTAAGGCATTTAACTTATTTTGTGCATTATATACTCAGCCCTTCTTGGCAAAGGCAGAAGATGATTTATTAACATCAGAGTGGGCTTGCAAACCCAAGTTCAGGCTTTTCCCATTCGATTGATAAGCACCTTAGGGCTGATTTGTTTAACATTCCCCTCACGTGCTACCCGAAAAGCAGGACTGGCTATTTACGCTGCAAGTCTCTCATCAGCATTTCTGCTGTCTCTGTCCACTCCAAAATAAAATCTAAGACTGGAGCAGAAAGGAAGTTAGATGCACATCCTTTTAATTACAAGGCTACAACCATCTTAACAGCAACCACCTCTGCCATAACTGGCCAGCAATCTCAACCCTGCAAAACCCCTGTTTTCATTCAGTCAGTAGCAGGTCTAACTTAAGGGTTTCTCCACTTGTCTCCTCTCATCTGCCCTGGTCACCCACATCCATGCCCAGGCTATCCCATGCCGTGCAAATACTTGCTGAAATGCACAGCATGCAGCACTGCAGAACTGAAGCAGTGTGACTGTACAGAAATAGATGCACTATATGTATGTACTACATGTACACCTGTACTACATGTACACCTGTACTACATGTACACCTGTACTACATGTACTGCATAACACCTGCATTATTTTTCAGCTGGATCTGGTTCCCCATCTGATTATTCACAGGGACAAGCACTACAACACCGGCAGCGCACATGAAACCACAGCCTGGCTCTGCTTCGCGTGGCTCCCAGGTCCAGACCTTGCTCTGCCCCAGGTGCTCTCGCGCCAGAGCATGTTCTAGAAAGGGGTGCGTGACCAGCACCAGCCGCCCACCATCTGCAGGGGCTCCTCCGACCGAGCTGGTGCAATCGCTAAGCGGAGGTCAGGGTCTGGCAGGTGGTGTGGCCACGGCAGTGCCCACAGCCCAGCAGGCTCAAGCCACCTGGCAGCTGCCGCTTCCGACTGCTCAGTTGGGTCAAGCTCCCTGCACATCCATCGCCCAGAGGTACACCGCACCCCACCTCCATCACGCTCCTAAGAAATGCCACGCCGTTCTAAGATGTTCCTGCTGCCTTTCTCCAACACTGCAGCTTTAGTGATTCAGCTTCAGGTTTTGGTTTTTTGTTTGTTTAATGGACTAGCCAGACTCCAGCCTGGCTTTAACAGCCTCCCCTCCCTCACGTACACAGCACAGACTTTTTAAATTCCCTGAGTAGAGAACATCTCACATACACTTTTCAAGAGTTTGTCCACACAAACTGTAGAACAGGAAAAAATAATGGTAGCGAGCAGATGAGGTAAAAGAAAAAAAAAAAAGAAGTTAAAGAAGAAGAAAAATTTAAGTATCTTAAAACAACTTCATGATGAGAGATTTATTATGTGGACTATATCACCTAGACGTTACAGCTTTTCAGGCTCTTTTTATACTTTGGTAACACTTAAGGAGATTCCTTAATTTTGTTCCTAGAAACAACAACAAAAAAAGAAACCTAGGCAAGTTTAAGAATTAGAAAGCTGTTTCTAGGTTTCCTTTAAATTCCAAGAATTGAATTAAGTCTCACATGAGAGGGGAAAAAAAAAAAATCAATTTGTCTTTCAAGATCTTAAAGGACCAAGCAATTAAAAACAACAACAAAAAACTAAGACACATTCTTCTATATAGAAATCAAACTATTCCAGACATATGCCAGTCCTAAACCCCCCATGAAACAGAAAATAAATCAAGTCCTATACTATTTTTAAAAGGCTCACATACTACATTAATGCACAGAAGCGCATATGCAATACACAGGCTGGCTTAATATTCAAGCCAACTCCACTGTACAACAAACAGGCGCAGGAAGATTTTGTGGGTCCATACACATAGCGCTACATCGTTATCTGAACATCCTACTTACGCAGCTGCCCACTGCAAAACATCACGAGGTTGAGTCCTAATAGCAGCTTTGGTAAATTGTTTCAGGATATTGGGTAACTCAGGGGGGATTTTGATCTGCTGAGCACAAAACATGGTTTCCGGAAGAGGCATGGTCTGTCCGTGTTCACTGACAAGGACCTGGAAGAAAGAATAATAAAGCAGCAAGTTCATAGATGCAGAATGTGAATGAAAAACTGCATGTGCTTATGGCAGGGAACAAAACTGCCTCCTGTCCTACTCGACTGCTGGGGCTACTGGAGGACTGACAAACTCAGAAGGGTAAACAGATGAGCACTGTGAGTCTCTAAAAACTTTAAACTTGATGGCAACACCAAACAAAATACTGTTGGACACCTACCACAGCTCCCAGTAAGGAGAACTACTACTTTAACAGGTATCTTTAGATAGTTTTAAACTGATTTTTCTCCTCAAACCTACCACAATATGAATTTCTAAAACAAGTAGTCCAGACAAATCATACCACACGTGCCAAGGTGAAAGCTAGCTATGTTGACAGCTTGCTACCGCAAGCCAAGGAGAGTCTTGTTTTTCTACAGAAGCTAAAGTATGCACATTGCCACATTTCTACTGTGTTTATGAATTAAAAAAAAACTGTAGCAAAAAGTTACTAATTAGTGCTCCTGGCAGACTTTACATTAAAAAATTACACAGATGAACAAAATATTCAGGTATGCTGCAATTACTCATTGCATTTTGCTCACACAGCCCTATAGGTATGTTTGTCTTAGGATGTAACTTACTTGCTGCAAGGAATCCTGTTCCCCAGGATCCAAGAGAAGGGACAGACATAAGTTATTGTATGGTCCTTATCCCATTATAGCATCCGAGCGCATTTGGTAGGAAATCTGGACGCCCTCCTCATCATTTAAAGGACAGACTAAAGTTGATTTAGCAAGAAGAGTTGAAAACATATCAGCTATTTACAGAAGGGAAAAACAGTGAAAGCAACAGCATCAAGAAAGGCATCAGTATAACAGCATCTCTTATCCCTTTAGATTTTTTTTATTTTTAAGATAAAAATAAGAGTATCTGGTAGGTGGCCTTCTCCCCTTTATCGTGTGATTTTTCCTGTATTGGAAAAAAAAAAGTCAGCAATGGAGGAATGGGACTGCTGTGGCTGAAGGCTCCTTTGAGGATCAAACCATACCCAGAACTTCATTTCTGGAAAAAAGCAGACAGGGTTCAGTGCCTTCATTACTCTAACACAGCAAACTTGCATCGGGATAGACTTCAGAGTGTACATTTAATTACTATATTGGTCACGCACTTTCAGTAACGATTCAAAAATGTAGCTCTAGCCAAGGGACTGAAGCTGAAGGCAAAAAGTTGGATTTCAGGATAAGCTACAGAACAGGAATTTCTTCCTCCATTCCTTGAGGAAGGAATGGAGTGTGTGTGCATGTGCCCTTGGGAAGCAGTCAAAGAAAAGAATAAAAAACTAATCAGAAAAGAAAAAGTAGAGAGAAAAAAAAAGCACGAGACCTGCTGTTCTATAGTAAAGCCATTCATCACAGAGTCACAGAAGGGCTGAGGGTGCCAGGGAACTCTGGAGCTCGCCTGGTCCAAGCCCACGCTCGAGCAGGGATACCTAGAGCAGGCTGCCAAGAGCCCTGTCCAGGCAGGTTTTGAGCATCTCCAAGGATGGGAAGACTCCCCACCCCCCGGGGCAACCTGTGCCACTGCTCGGTCACCCTTACAGCAAAAAAGTGCTCCCTGATGCTCAGAGGGGACCTCCGGTACGTACACGCACCTGATGAGCAAAGAAACCGCGGCCGGGCCAG
>NW_010564306.1:0-339 GCF_000687285.1 Phaethon lepturus | reverse complement strand
GCGCCCCAGCCGGCCTTTGCCGCCTTCCACTGTCGGGCCGCGGCAACACGCGCCGTTTGTGCTCTAACACGGGTTACTCTCCTGCTAAAAACAAAGGTCCTGTAATCTCTCTCACCTCCTACGTGCTCTTATTTTCTAGTTTTCCGTTCACGCAGCCCAAACTATCCCCAGGTGTTCTGGGTACAACGCTAAAACTAGCAAGTACGTGCAGGCAGCCTAGGCTTGCCTAGCTGTTGGTGAACGGCAAGCCCCAAGCCCGGAGCCGAAAAGGAGCACAGGGGGCTGTCACCGCCCCGGCTACCTGCCCCGGCACGCCGGCCTGCGCACGATGGTGCTGAC
>NW_010564305.1:124765-131963 GCF_000687285.1 Phaethon lepturus | reverse complement strand
CCTTCCAACACAAAGATTCTGTGATTCTGTGAATGTAACCAACATAAGGGACTGTGTTTAATTCCATAAGCAATAGCGTTGTATAGTCATAATATGGTATTTGTGGCTTAAGTTACACCTCAGAACTTTCACTGTAAGTCAGCGTAGACTGTTATGGTCAGTATATTGTCCATATATGTTTCTTTGGTCCAGATACTCAATATCTTTCCAGCAGCTTACTGAGGCGTCAATAACTGCATGTAATTAAGGAGTATGAGGCTGCTTTTAGGTAAGAACTTGACAATGAGATTTCCTAAAACAGCAGCAGAACTACCAGTGTGAGTTGTTTTCTTTTCTGAAGATATATCCTTGTTTTAGAGGATGTTGCCTCAGTGCTGGGGTGCCTTGCCTAAAAGAGGGCTATTTGGTTGTCTCTTGATGTCAACCCAGGACAGGAGATGAAATAAGAAAGGAAGAAGACAGACACGATAAAATCTGCAATATTTATTTTGATATGCAGTTGAAGCTTTTTTGTTCTAGTTCAGATATTTTGTGTGTTTCTGGGTATAGTGTTTTACTAACTAAAATATCTGGTACATATTTCAAACCTGATTATACAATGTAAAAGTAAATCTTCCATATGTTTGATCTCACTGATAACAACTGTATCTCCTCTGATTTTCTTCTGACTTTTACAGAAACAGCAAAGAAGCTGTACTAGGAGGTGGTGGGAATTAATATTTTGGGTTTCCTTTTTCCTAAGACCACCATCCATGTTTCTACTCTCTGAGAGATTCAAGAAATGAAAAACTACTTGATAAGTCTATGATAAAATAGCTCACCTTAAGTGTAAGACATATATGAAAGCTTAGGGTATGATATTACTCCTAGGGGGCAATTTATGATTTAAATCTCTTACACTGAGGCTAATTTTGGATAAAAGATTGTGATAATTTTTCTGCTGATCAGCTCTCCCTAGTGTAGTCATCCACCCCCCTCTTCCTTTGATGACAGTGTTTATAATTGTGAAAAAATACGAAGGGAACTGAATCATGGCTGCTTCTATAACGCCAATGCAAAATTGTGTCTACGCAAATTCCACAGCAATTGTTTTCAAGGATTTTCTGAGTTTTAAAATGACAGTACAGCTTTGCATTTGGAATGAGGATGTGTGAACAAACTGGTGTATGTAACATGTTTTTTAATCTAACAAGAAAAGATTCTAGATATGTTGGGCATGTTATCCAGCTTCTGCATGTTATTACATTGGTAGAATAATTTTTAAATACATTTGATGAGATCTTTGTCTCTTATTTTTTATTTGTTCTTCAGCAGAGTCTTGGTTTCTAGTAATGTTTAACATCAGGAGGTGTTTCTGTTCCAAGAACCAGGTATTATGAATGTACAAACCTTGGTTTAATGTGCATGAGCTTTTAACTTTGTTCTTTCTTTTTTTTTTCTATAAGTTTAATTATGTTATGCGGTATCTAGAGGTATAAATACTAGTTGAAATGTCTGGCTGGCTGGATAGTACTACAGCAAAGAGTGGATGCTTGCACTTTCTTCTGCTACATCAGCACAGAGAGTTTGTGAGTAATTTGACTCAACTTTGGGGATGTCTCTTAGTGTGCTTTATACCCTGCTCAGCAAAGGCTGATGCAGTATCTCATCCAGTCAACATATAAAATAATGTTAAAATACAGGATTTTTTAAATTTATTTTTAGCCTGGGGAGCTATATTTGGTGGAAGAAGGGAATAGCAATCATAGAATAGTTTGAGTCTGAAGGGACCTTTAAAGGTCATCTAGTCCAAAAAGAAATTTCCCAGTCCAGAATCCTGCTAAGTCACCATCGTGGTTTAGCCCCAGCCGGCTACTAAGCCGCTCGCTCACTCCCCCGTGGTGGGATGGGGGGGAGAATCGAAGAGTAAAAGTGAGGAAACTCATGGTTTGAGATAAAGACAGTTTAATAGGTAAAGCAAAAGACACGCACGCAAGCAGAGCAAAACAAGGAATCCATTCACCACTCCCCATGGGCAGGCAGGTGTTCAGCCATCTCCAGGGAAGCAGGGCTGCATCATGCGTAATCGTTTCTTGGGGAGACAGACGCCATCGCTCCAAATGTCCCACCACCCCTTCCTTCTTCTTCGTCCCAGCTCTATATGGGACGCCAAGTATGACACCATATGGTATGGAATATCCCTTTGGCCAGCCCGGGTCAGCTGTCCCGGCGGTGTCCCCCCCCAGCTCCCTGTGCACCCCCAGCCTGCTCGCTGGCAGGCCAGCACGAGGAGCTGGACTGTCCTTGACTACTTAGCAACAACTCACAACATCAGCACGTTATCAACATTTTCTCATCCCGAATCCAAAACGTAGTCTCACACTAGCTTCTGTGAAGAAAATTAACCCTATCCTGGCTGAAACCAGGTCAGTCACCTGCTGGGAAGTGCCAGACATCTGTATCAAAATAACTGATTCCCAGGAGTTACACAGTGTGGCCTCCGCTTCACGTTGTGGAATGTATCTCATTTACTAAACCTTCTTTTGTAGTTGAGGAAAATGATAAATCACATTAAATATAGATATTTTAAATGGAGAAAAATATCCAAGTCATTTGGCTTCTTTTTTGCCCATTTTCATTTCTGATGACAGCTTATAGTGGTCCTACGTCATGTCCAGACTGGTTGTCATTGTCATTTTCCTCTGCTGCAGTTCCCAATTTTGCTGACAGTTAAGATCCCCACTTGTTTGTACTGTTAGGCAAGAACTGGAAAAGCAGTGTCAACTCTGGTTGATGTGACAGCTTCAGACTGGTACCATGCTCTTTGCTACACTGAAAGAATCGTTAGAAAGTACTATATTTAATCTCTGTTTTCTCTTTTATATAAAAACTTGTATACACTTTATGGTAGCCACCAGAGGAGCTGGTATTCCATGTTACAAAGCTACTGCAACTGGGCAATGATTCAGTGCAGAATGGCTTTTGGATTGTTCAAACCTGGCCCTCCAGTATATAACTGGACTTAATTTTATTTTGGTGGTAAGCATTTTAGGTGTAACACAGTATTTGATCATGAGTCCTAGGCCAAAAGGATATCCAATCCTAAATCTTTGTTCTGAAGCACCGAAGAGCCTCCTGTGCTTTTATTAAAACCATCAGTTTAGAGGTTGTAGACAACACCCTAGATAGCACACAGGGTCTGTAATGGCTTGTTATTTTTCTTGTGGAGGCTATGGAAAGAAGAGCCTTAGGTTCTATGTTTGTGCTTCTGATTATTCACTGAATAGGAATTTAGCATTAGTGTTAAGCATTTTGCTTTGTCATTCTTCTTCATGATCATCAGTGTATCAGGCATGTGTGATGTATTCAGTCATTTCTCACATGTGCTGCCTTTCCATCATCTTTCTCTTGGTTTGAATGAGGTTAACGTTACAGAATGAGGCCTAATGACAGTCAGAATGCATAGGAAGAGAGTCAGTGTATTAAATTACTCAATTATTTCTTGTTTGTGTATCAAAAAAGGAGCAGCACACATGTAGGAAGAATGCTTCATTAGTGTGAACTGTCATTTTGAATTATCAGTCAACTCTTGTTTTGTTGTTTCCTTTATGTTGCTGGTACAAAACATGGAGCTTTCTACAAAGTGGAAAGCACTGAATTTAAAAAAAAATGAAGTGATGACCATTCAGTCTTATTTTGCTAAGAGCATAAGAATTTCATTGGCAGACTCTTATTGTACTGTGTGTTAACTGCACCTGTTTTTAACATACTTCACAGGAAGTGGACCTAATGCAGTAAGCTGTAAAATGTCGCGTTTCTATGCGTGTTTACCTAGTCATGAAAATGAAATGCTTATTGTTAGAGGAAACAGAGTTTAAAAAAAACAACAAAAAAAGCCTTTTCATTTCTATATATTATCTTTGATTAATGTAAATTGCCCATCCCAAAAGCTTTTTCTATGAGTTCATGTAAATTCAAAACAAACATGCAAACAGAGCGAAACAAAAACTTGATGAGAAGGGTTAGTGTGTTTACGTGACTCGGTGGCATATTCAGATTATGTGGTATGATTTGTTCTGCAGCTGCTTCAAATTAAGAACAGGTGTGGAAGGGAGATTATGCAAATACTCATATTAATGTAATTGTCAAATTGGTGTGTTTATCATTGTGCCTTTAAAGAGTAGACCATACTTTTATTTTACATGTAAATTAGCTTTATTCTTGAGAGCTACTATTGGATAATGAGCTTATAAATGAGAACTTTCTAGCATACGGTGAAACATTTCTAAAATGTGACATTTTCCTGTGTAGCAATTTATTTTATATGTAGTGTAAAGATATTATAATATGCTTTGTCTTCTTTAGAAAAATACAGCTATGATCCAGCTTTAAGATCTAGCTCATCAGTAGGACACTTTTTGATCTCCTTCAACTATTTACTGTATATTTACAAACTTTCATAGACTTTATGCCTCGTTTGCTTTAAATCTTGAAGAAGTACACATCGGAGGGAAAATGTGTTTGTTTAAAGTTGATTTTTTACTTTCTGAGACATACTCTATTTAAACAATCATAAACTGGGTATCTGAGTTAAATATATATTTTTAAACATTATTTATCTCATGCTGCTAGTATGCATAGAGTCATTAATGATTGGCTGAGCTTTGTGATATTTTTAGATCAGAGAGATTTGGTATCAAGGGATGTCCCAAGATTAAAAAATGACGGGAACATTTAATTTTCTTCAATTCTAAGGGTTATTTATTAATATGGACCTAGTTAACAAAAGTTGTCCAGTATAAAAAAATCACAGAGCACTGTGATTCTATGTTTTAGTGACTTTTCTTCCTTACAACTTTTGCACATGGTCTTGTTTAATAATAATTTGAATTCTGTTAAAAGAAAATACTAGGTGCTATTTTTTTATACATTCATATATATGTATGCATATACAGGCCAATTTTATATATGCTCTTGATGAGGTAGGCTGAATATTTGAAACTGAGCTTTATGCACTGTGTTGGATGCTTTGTGCTGGGAATCTGGGCCAAACAGTTGAGAAAATCCCTGCTCCTCAGTAGGAAGCTGAGGGCACCAGCTGCCAACGGCTGGCTACGGGGCAAACAGGGTTAAAACACAGTCTTTCTGCTTTTCTGCTTCCTATGTCCATGGCACAGGTGGGCTGTACTATTTATTTTCAAGAATAAAAAGAAAATCCTGTTTTGCTTTTGGATACGTTCCGGGAAAGAAGTGAAAACTATAGTTACTGGGTTCAGTGTAGCATCCAACAGCATCAAATTTCTTGCTGTTCGTTATCCTCAAATCTCAACTGCTAACTCCCTGAGAACAACCTAAAAGGTCTCAGCAAGAGGTTTAAAGAAGGCAGCTATTAATCCATTAGAGTTATTTTTCTCTAAATCACCCTTCAAGAAGGAACAGAGGGGGAACAACTTTATTTTTAAGGTGTAGCTTCATCCTTTAGCAAATTATTTAAGATTGTATTGATTTCCATGTTGCTTATCTTAATTGGTGTTTGCTTTACAGCCTGTTAGCTACCTATAAAATCTTTCAGTTATTAGCACACTCTTAATGGAATAAAAACTAAGAAAGAAAAGACTGGGAGGAACTTCACGATGTAAGCTGAAGATGATAAAGCTTTTCTTTAGGGTTAGCCTGACTGTATCACTTTACAGTACAACCATCAACCTGATAAAATGGCAATCTCTTTTTCTAATCAATTTTAATTATATGCATCATTTCAGTAGGATGTTATTGTGGAGTTAATTATCTTTGCATTTAGAAAAGTTTTTACTTCCACTTGAGTAGTTGTCATTGGAGATGTTTGCATGCAGAAATGTCAGTCAAAGCTATACAATGTAGTTACCTTCCAATATAATTTAGAACTCGCCATAGTTACACTTTCTATTTCAGAAATAAATTAGATGCAACATGGACGTTGTAACACCAAGGAGGTAGGTGTATTGGAGAACCTTTACCAACACTGCTTTAGAAAGCTAGGAGTCTGGCCCAAGCTACCTTGGCTCTATTAATTTTCTCACAGACTTCTATGTGAAGCCTTCTGAGGTTAGGGGAAAAAAAAAAGCCTGAAAAATGAGCAAGGAAGAGTAAGTAAAAAGACAAAAAATGCCTTCTAGTCACACTTATCACTGATCCTTTTTTAACACTTTCTGTACTGTGTAATTGACACTTACTTGCAGTTATTTCTTAATTTTTTTTTAAACTATTTTGGACTAGTAATTACTTTTACATTATTTTGTTAAGTGTATGGCTATGCTGACCACAAGCTCTGGAAAATCATTAAGGAATTTGAACAGTTTTTAATAAGCCTTTTTGAGTTATTCATGGAATACGAGAATATTTCTACTCAAATGATTTGGTCTTCTTCCACAAGGTGTTCCAGAAGTGGATGGATTACAGCCATAGGCATGCCTTTGCACTGTAGTTTTGTTGCCTAACCTGCTGGGAGCAAGCCTGAATAACCAACCTCACTTTTGCTATTATAGGAGGGGTTCATTTATTAAAATACGACAGGCAGAATTCTTGCATATTTGTGTCCCTGTTCCTCTCTATAAGGCTGTTGTGAACTTGATGTTAAATATATTGATTTCACATAAAAGGATTTTTTAACTTCAAATAAATATTTACAGAAAAAAACCCACAAAACAACTACTTCAGTAGTGTTTATTATCTTTAATATATACACATTTAAGGCAGCATTTGTATGCGGAGTACCAGCAATTTCCTGGAACACACAGAAAATAATAGAAGTAGAGAGGACTGGAACTGAGCATGCTTGCATTTCATTTATACTGTAGTAGTCTCCCAAGTCAGGACAGTTGCTGTTTACATGCACAGGCCATGATGTATTTTTTTCACTTGGATGGAAATTTGGTTTCGTGAGTGGAGGAAGTTTTGCTTATTGAGATTGGCATTAGCTAGAGACAGGGTGTAAGTTGGGGTGCACAGATACTGGTAGTTGCATCACCTTATCTATTAACTATTCTCTGTCTAAGTAGTCTTGCTCACATATGCAGAATTAAATCAATCACCGAGTTGCAATCAGGAAGAATCTGACATCCAGCTTAGACTGGCAAGGGTGCTTTGAGGTCTTGCCTTCTCTGCAGTCAAAAATAGTCCATCCACTCCTGTAACCTATAAATAATACTAAACAGATTCTCTGATATTGCTGAGAATAAAC